>NC_072433.2:65577500-65880530 GCF_028878055.3 Symphalangus syndactylus
AAGTTTTTAGTGTTAACTGTTGTTTCCACATTTAACATAATATGCTTAGATATACAGTATCAATTTATATGATTCCTTAAGAAGCATTACCTTATACACACATGTTTAGAGATCACAATTTAATTCATTCATTAAAAGACCCTTTCTGGAAGTTGATTTTTTCTAATTCTTATTGTAATTGCATTGTTCTAATCTTGTATTATAAAGGCAGCTGCTTGCCTATCATTTGTACTTTCCTCGTTAATCCTGACTCAGTGAATTAACCTTTAATTACAGCCGTTAAAATTGAAATGAGCCTCTTGTCTGGCTGGGGCTGCCCCCTTTCAGTGCATGATTCTGATGAAAATTTTTAGGGTCAATGAATATGTCCCATGTCATGTCTGATAGCTGCTAAAGATGTGAGGAGGTAAATGTTACCTTAGAAAGATGTGCTTTAAATTTTTAGGAGATCTGCTCTATTGACAGAATAATAAAATCAAAATGTTATTTTTTGTTTTTCAGCTTACCATGCTGTATTTTTAGAGAGAGCACTTAAGAAATATAAAGAATGGAATATTAAGCTACATTTAGTCAAATAATTTAAAGCAATAACTTAATCCCCATTTTACTGTCTTAAATATTACGTTAAGTAATAAAAGGAATGTGTAAGTAGCACAACCACTTTCTAGATATGGGCTTGATGGGAATAATTCTCTCAATAATGTAATAAACTAACATATTAACAAGTGGGGAGGGGCCAAGATGGCTGACTAGAAACAGCTGTGGTCAGAGGCTTTCACCAAGAAGAATGAAAATGGTGAGTGAATCCTGCACCGGCAACTGAGGTATCTCTCATTGGGACTGACTAGGCCGTTGGCACGACCCACGGAGAGTGAGGAGAAGCAGGGTGGAGCAACAGCCCACCCAGGAGCCACATGGGGCCAGAGGAGCTTCCACCCCCAGCCAAGGGAGGTGGTGAGTGATTGTACTATCCCGCCCAGGAAACCACGCCTTTTCCATGCATCTGTGCAACCCGCAGATCAGAAGATCCCCTAGTGAGCCCATGCCACCAGGGCCTTGGGTCCCAAGCACACAGCTGTGCAGATTCTCAGTGGCCCCTCGGCTGGAGACTCCCTGAGACTCCTGAGTTCAGGAGGGGCAGCCATCATCACTACAGCTGCCTGCTGCCTAAGATGACAGTTTTGGCAGGGGAAGGGGGGCAGCTGCCATCACTGTGGCTGCCTGCTGCCTAAGACCACCGAGCTCCTGGGCAAGGGGCAGCAGCCATCACTGCAGCTCCAGGCTGCCATTTTCCCCTGCCAGTGCTGGGGAGACTGGGCGGTTTGGACCCAGGAGGAATTTTCCACAGCGCAGCACTGTGGCTGCGGCAGATCATGGCCAGACTGCTTCTTTAGACTGAACATGGACCCATTCCTCCTCACTGAGCGGGGCCTCCCTGCAGGAATTTCAGCGACTCCAGCCAGGGTTTTACGGACAGAACTCTGATCTCCCTGGAACAAAGCCACTCTGGGGAGGAGCAGCCATGGCCTTGGTGGATCAGTGGACTTAGTCCTTCCCCCCGCTAGCTCTGAGGAATCTGGACAGTCTGGATGAGTGGGATTCCCCCCCAGCACAGCGCAACCCCTCCACCAAGGGGTAGCCAGAGTGCTTCCTTAAGCAGGTCCCTGATCCCATGCTCCCTGACTGGGTGAGACCTTCCAACAGGGGTTGCTAGACTCTTTACACAGGAGCATTCCTGCTGGCATCAGGCTGGTGCCCTTTTGGGATGAAGCTCCCAGAGGAAGGAGAAGGCAGCCATCCTTGCTGTTCTGTAGCCTCCACTGGTGACACCTCCAGGTGTAGGAGGGACCCAGGACAACAGGGTCTGGAGTGGGCCCCAGGAAACTGCAGCAGCTCTATGGAAGAGGGGCCCGACTGTTAAAAGAAAAACAAACAGCAAGCAACAACAGCATCAACAAAAAAGTCCCCACAAAAACCCCATCTAAAGGTCAGCAGCCTCAAAGATTGGAGGTAAAGTCACAAAGATGAGAAAGAATCAATGAAAAACTGCTGGAAACTCAAAAAGCCAGAGTGCCTCTTCTCCTCCAAATTACCACAACACCTCTCCAGCAAGGGTACAGAACTGGGCTAAGGCTGAGATGGATGACCTGACAGAAGTAGGCTTTAGAAGGTGGGTAATAACGAACTTCACTGAGCTAAAGGAGCATGTTCTAACCCAAAGTAAAGAAGCTAAGAACCGTGATAAAACACTACAGGAGCTGTTAAGCAGAATAACCAGTTTAGACAGGAATATAAATGACCTGAAGGAACTGAAAAACACAACATGAGAACTTTACAATGCAACCCACAAGTATCAATAGCCAAACAGACCAACTGGAGGAAAGAATTTTTGAGCTTGAAGACTATCTTGCTGAAATAAGACAGGCAGACAAAATTAGAGAAAAATGAATGAAAAGGAACAAACAAAACCTCCAATAATTAGGGGATTATGTAAAAAGACCTAACCTATGAATGATTGGGGTACCTAAAAGAGATGGGGAGAATGGAAGAAGTTGGAAAACATACTTCAGGATATCATCCAGGAAAACTTCCCCAGCCTAGCAAGACAGGCCAACATGCAAATTCAGAAAATCCAGAGAACCCCAGTTAGATACTCCATGAGAAGATCGACCCCAAGACACATAATCATCAGATTCACCAACGTCGAAATGAAAGAAAAAGTGTAAGGGCAGCCAGAGAGAAAGGCCAGATCACCTACAAAGGGAAGCCCATCAGACTAACAGCAGACCTCTCACAGAAACCCTACAAGCCAGAAGAGATTGGAGGCCAATATTCAACATTCTTAAAGAAAAGAATTTCCAACCCAGAATTTCATATCTGGCCATAAGCTTCATAAGCGAAGAAGAAATAAAATCCTTTTTAGACAAGCAAATGCTGAGGGAATTCGTCACCACTAGGCCTACCTTTCAAGAGCTCCTGAAGGAAGCACTAAATATGGAAAGGAAAAACTGTTACCAGCCACTACAAAAATATACTGAAGTATACAGACCAATGACACTATGAAGCAACTACATTAACAAGTCTGCAGAATGACCAACTAGCATCATGATGACAGGATCAAATTCACACATAACAATATTAACCTTCAGTGTAAATGGGCTAAACACCCCAATTAAAAGACACATAATGGCAAGCTGGAATAAGGAGTCAAGAACCATTGGTGCGCTGTATTCAAGAGACTCATCTTGTGTGCAAAGACACACACAGGCTCAAAATAAAGGGATGGAGGAAAATCTACAAACAAATGGAAAGCAGAAAAAAGCAGGGGTTGAAATCCTACTTTCTGACAAAACAGATTTTAAACCAACAAAGATCAAAAAAGACAAAGAAGGGCATTACATAATGGTAAAAGGTTCGATTCAACAAGAAGAGCTAACTATCCTAAATATACAGGTACCCAATACAGGAGCACCCAGATTCATAAAACAAGTTCTTAGAGACCTACAAAGAGACTTAAGACTCCCATACAATAACAGTGGGTGACTTTAATACTCCACTGTCAATATTAGACAGATCATCGAGACAGAAAATTTAAAAAGATATTCAGAACTTGAACTCAGCTCCAGAACAAGTGGACCTGATATCTACAGAACTCTCCACCCCAAAACAACAGAATATACATTCTTCTCAGTGCCACATGGCATTCACTCTAAAATCGATTACATAATTGGAAGTAAAACACTCCTCAGCAAATGCAAAATAAGTGAAATCATAATAGTCTCTCAGACTATAGTGCAATCAAATTAGAACTCAAGGTTAAGAAATTCACTCGAAACCATACAACTACATGGAAATTGAACAACCTGCTACTGAATGACTCCTGGGTAAATAATGAAATTAAGGCAGAAATCAAGAAGTTCTTTGAAACCAATGAGAACAAAGAGACAATGTAACAGAATCTCTGGGATGCAGCCAAAGCAGTGTTAAGAGGGAAATTTATAGCACTAAATGCCCACATCAAAAAGCTAGAAAGCTCTCAAATTGACATCCTAACATCATAACGAAAGGAACTAGAGAACCAAGAGCAAACAAACCCCAAACCTAGCAGAAGACAAGAAATAACCAAGATCAGAGTGGAAAAGAGGGAGACAGACACATGAAAAACCCTTCAAAAAAAAAAAAAATCAATGAACCCAGGAGCTGGTTTTTTGAAAAAAATTAATAAAAGAGATAGACCACTAGCTAGACTAACAAAGAAGAAAAGAGGCCGGGTGTGGTGGCTCACACCTGTAATCCCTGCACTAAGGGAGGCCAAGGCGGGTGGATTACCTGAGGTCAGGAGTTCGAGACCAGCCTGACCAACATAGAAAAACCCCATCTCTATTAAAAATACAAAATTAGCTGGGCATGGTGGCACATGCCTGTAATCTCAGCTACTCGGGAGGCTAAGGCAAGAGAATCACTTGAACCTGGGAGACAGAGGTTGCGGTGAGCCAAGATCGCACCATTGCACTCCAGCCTGGGCAACAAGAGCAAAACTCCATCTAAAAGAAGAAGAAGAAAGAAGAAAGAAGGAGAAGGAGAAGGAGGAGGAGAAAGAGGAGGAGGAGGAGGAGGAAGAATCAAATAGATACAATAAAAAATGATAAAGGGGATATTACCACTGACCCCACAGAAATACAACCATCAGAGAATACTATAAGCACCTCTAAGCAAATAAACTAGAAAATCTAGAAGAAATGGGTAAATACCAAGACTGAACCAGAAGTTGAATCCCTGAATAGATCAACAAGTTCTGAAATTGAGGCAGTAATAAATAGCCTACCGACCCCAAAAAAGCCCAGGACCAGATGGATTTATAGCTGAATTCTACCAGAAATATAAAGAGGAGATGATACCCTTTCTTCTGAAACTATTACAAACAATTGAAAAGGAGGGATTCCTCACTAACTCATTTTATGAAACCAGCATCATCCTGATACCAAAACCTATCAGAGATAACAACAAAAAAAGCAAACTTCAGGCCAATATCCCTGATGAACATCAATGCAAAAATCCTCAATTAAATACTGGCAAATCAAATCCAGCAGCACATCAGAAAGCTTACCCACCATGATTAAGTCAGCTTCATCCCCAGCATGCAAGGCTTGTTCAACATATGCAAACCAACAAACATAATTCATCATATAAATAGAACTAAAGACAAAAACCACATGATTATCTCAACAGATGCAGAAAAGGCCTTTGACAAAATTCAATATTCCTTCATGTTAAAAACTCTCCATAAACTAGGTATTGATGGAACATACCTCAAAATAATTAAGAGCCATTTATGGCAAACCCACTGCCAATTATCATACTGAATGGGCAAAAGCTGGAAGTATTCCCATTGAAAACCAGCACAAGACAAGAATGCTCTCTCTCACCACTCCTATTCAACATAGTATTGGAAGTTCTGCTCAATCAGGCAAGAGAAAGAAATAAAGAGTATTCAGATAGGAAGTGAGGAAGTCAAACTGCCTCTGTTTGCAGATGACATGATCATATATCTAGAAAACCCATCATCTCAGCCCAAAAGCTTCTTAAGCTGATAACCAGCTTTAGCAAAGTCTCAGTATACAAAATCAATGTGCAAGAACCACAAGCATTCCTACACACCAACAACAGAAAAGCAGAGGGCCAAATAATGAACGAACTCCCATTCACAATTGCTACAAAGAAAATAAAATACCTATGAATATAGCTAATAAGGGAAGTGAAGGATCTCTTTAAGGAGAACTACAAACCACTGCTCAAGGAAATCAGAGAGGACACAAACAAATGGAAAAACATTCCATGCTCATGGATAGGAAGAATCAATATCATGAAAATGGCCATACTGCCTAAAGTAATTTACGGATTCAATGCTATTCCCATTAAACTACCATTGACACTCTTCACATAATTAGTAAAAACTACTTTAAAATTCATATGGAACAAAAGAGAGCCTGTGTAGCCAAGACAATCCTAAGCAAAAAGAACAAAGCTGGCGGTATCACTCTACCTGACTTCAAACTATACTACAAGGCTACAGTAACCCAAACAGCCTGGTACTGGTACAAAAACAGACACATAGACCAATGGAACAAAATAGAGAACTCAGAAATAAGACCATAAATCTACAACCATCTGATCTTTGACAAAACGGACAAAAACAAGCAATGGGGAAAGGATTCCCTATTTAATAAAAGGTGCTGGGAAAACTGGCTAGCCATGTCCAGAAAATTAATACTGGACCCCTTCCTTACACCTTTTACAAAAATTAACTCCAGATGGAATAAAAACTTAAATGTGGTTGGGCACGGTGGCTCACGCCTGCAATCCCAGCACTTTGGGAGGCCGAGGCAGGCGGATCACCTGAGGTCAGGAGTTCAAGAACAGCCTGGCCAACATGGTGAAACCCCATCTCTACTAAAAATACAAAAATTAGCCAGGTATGGTGGTGCACATCTGTAATCCCAGATACTTGGGAGGCTGAGGCAGGAGAATTGCTTGAACCCAGGAGGCAGAGGTTGCAGTGAGCTGAGATCACGCTACTGCACTTCAGCCTGGGCAACAGAGTGAGACTCCATCTCAAGAAAAAAAAAAAAAAAACGAAAATGTAAAACCCAAACTGTAAACACCCTAGAAGAAAATCTAGGCAATACCATTTAGGACATAGGCACAGGCAAAGATTTTATGATGAAAACGTCAAAAGCAACTACAACAGAAGCAAAAATTGACAAATGGGATTTAATTAAACTAAAGAGCTTCTGCACAGCAAAAGAAACTATCATCAGGGTGAACAAGCAACCTACAGAGCGGGAGAAGATTTTTGCAATCTATCCATCTGACAAAGGTCTAATATCCAGAATCTAAAAGGAAATTAAACAAATTAACAAGAAAAAAACAAAGAAACCCATTAAAAAGTGGGCAAAGGACATGAACAGACACTTCTCAAAAGAAGACATTTATGTGGCCAACAAACACGAAAAAACGCTTAATATCACTGATGGTTAGAGAAATGCAAAGCAAAACCACGATGAGATACCATCTCATGCCAGTCAGAATGGCAATTAAAAAGTCAAGAAACAACAGATGCTGGTGAAGCTATGAAGAAATAGGAATGCTTTTACGCTGTTGGTGGAAATGTAAATTAGTTCAACTATTGTGGAAGACAATGTGATTCCTCAAAGATCTAGAGGCAGAAATACCATTTGACCCACCAATCCCATTACTGGGTATATACCCAAAGGAATATAAATCATTCTATTATAAAGATCCATGCACACATATGTTCATTGCAGCACTATTCACAACAGCAAAGACATGGAATCAACCCAAATGCCCATCTATGATAGACTGGATAAAGAAAATGTGGTACATATGCACCATGAAATACTATGCAGTCATAAAAAGGAACAAGATCATGTCTTTCACAGGGACATGGCTGGAGCTGGAAGCTATTATCCTCAGCAAACTAACACAGGAACAGAAAACCAAATACCGCATGTTCTCACTTATAAGTGGGAGCTGAACAATGAGAACACATGGACACAGGGAATGGAACAACACACACTGGGGCCTGTCAGGGGGCACAGGAGGAGGGAGAGTATCAGGATAAATAGCTAATGCATGCTGGGCTTAATACCTAGGTGATGGGTTGATACTGCAGCAAACCACCATAGCACATGTTTACCTATATAACAAACCTGCACATCTTGCACATGTACCCTGGAACTTGAAATAAATAAAATAAAAATAAATAAACAAACACCAATGGAGTTCTTTAAACTGACAGCAGTGTTAATGGTTCTATACTAATGACTCTGGAAAATAGGAAGGGTTAATTCATTCAAAACACATTTGATGAGCACCTATTATGTATTAAGCACTGGGGATAAAAAAAGGTCCTGTCCTATCTTCCAGAAACCCAGACTCCAATATTATTACATCTGTATTTCTAATGTAAAAGACAAGGCAACCCTTCCCCTATGCTGATGATGTTACTGAAGCCATTTGAAGTCTCTCCACTTACTTTCTTTAGATTTCTAGAAATTTTAGACCTGGAAGGGACTCTAGAATCCTGTTCCCTAATTTCATAGCTAACAGCCTGAACTGAATGTAAACTTTGATGTACTAGTTTATATATATAAGATACTGTGTCAGGTCACATATTCTATGAAGCATGAATGTCAACTCTTCAGTGAAAATATGTAAATGAATGAGTTTCTGAAATTACGCATTTAAAAATGCATTATGAAAAATTTTCAAATGTATACAGGAGCAGGGACACTGATATGATGAACAACTAGGTACTGAGCACTAAATTTCAAAATTACCAACATTTAGCCAATCTTGTTTAATCTAATCTTTTACTCAACTTCTGAATTATTTAAAAGCAAATTCCATATATTATTTCATCAGTAAAACTTTGGTTTGTATATGTAAGAGATAAAGATTTTGAAAGAAAACATACAATATTATCACATCTAAAAATGATATAAAACAAAAATTCCTCTAATTTCACCTAAAATACAGTATTCACATTTCCTTGGCCATTTCACGCATGTTGTTTTAGAGATGAATCAGAATTCAAGCAAGATGAACACATTTGGCTGGTATCGCTTTTAAATCTCTCTTAATCTAAAGGTATATATATGCCTTCTAAATTGGAATTTGCTGAAATTTTCTGTTTCGTTTTTTGGGGGGAGTATTATTTGTATAGAAGTGTAAAGCAGATCTTCCATATTAACATTTGGAGGAGAAAAGTCATAAATTCAGTAATGAAAAACAGCTGCAAATTTAAGGAAAAGCACTTACTGATAGGCTTATAAAAGCTGTATATAATTACATTCCCTGAATGATTTGAGTAACAATGTGTCTGATATATTCTTTTTTTTTTGAGATGGAGTCCCACTCTGTCGCCCAGGCTGGAGTGCAATGGTGCAATCTCCGCTCATTGCAACCTCCACCTCCCAGGTTCTGGCAATTCTCCTGCCTCAGCCTCCTGAGTAGCTGGGATTACAGGCACAAGCCACCATGCCCAGTTAATTTTTGTATTTTTAGTAGAGACAGGGTTTCACCATATTGTTCAGGCTGGTCTTGAACTCCTGACCTCGTGATCCGCCCGCCTCGGCCTCCCAAAGTGCTGGAATTACAGGCATGAGCCACCACGCCCAGCCCATATCTGATATATTCTAAGTTAAGTGATTTTTACTTTTCTTTGATATTAGGGTTATATACTGTACTTGTTTTTACTCCATACTCTCCTGTCTCTGGTAATAAATTCTTAGTGCCCATTGGACATGTATCCTACAGCTAAATTCATTTTCTCTTCCTTCGAAGAGAAATAAAGGTTTTGTAAATATCATAATAACATCTTCCATGTTTAGGTCAGGTTTCTCATGTTAAGAGATTTAATACTATTAGAATAAGAATTATTAATTTCCATACCATGCCCTGCCCTGTGTTCAGAAAAAAATTTGGCACTCTTTTTAAGGGGAACAGTGGTAACAGAAGTTAACTTGGCTGATATGTAATTAAATAATATTTGATATATGATTGACCAATGCATAATCTAAGATACCATAAAGCTGAAAAACTATATTCTTCATTTCAATACCACAATTCAACAGTAGCAACAAAATTTGAAATATAGCAATTCATAGTCAAACAAAGTTCCATCAAATTTGTGTGACTATGAACTGCTTTTTTTAATGCATAATTTCAGATTATGAAGTTTTTTAAAAGACAGAATTTCAGAAACTCATTTATTTACATATTTTCACTGAAGATGACAAAACTGCCAGAAAAGATGAATCTTTTAATTACATTTTTAAAATAAATTATATTTTTAAAATCACCTTATTTCCTACCGTGGTATATTTAATTATAATAAATAAAAGCTAAAAATCATAATCTTAGGGAAAAGTGGATAGATGTTCAGTGAACTCTCAGCTCTGAAACGAGTGAACTCACAGCCAGCAGAACTACTTACCACAAAGGAGGAGGGAAGGGAAGATGAAAGGCCTAAGGCTTTCTTTATCACAACCTCTTTAATCCTTCAATTTCTTACAGATTTGTGTGCATGTTTCCTTTGCTTTTTTGGGTGACCTGGGTTTTTTGCAACAAATAATTGCTAGTTCATTAATAACTATAATTAGCATCTGATCCAGTGGATTTGTCACTGTGGGGAATTTTACTATAATACTAACAACTAACATTATGAGTACTATCCGCCAGTTAGGACAAACTGGCACATATTTGCTTAAGCCAATTAAAAATATTTTGCAATAAAAAAATCTCCAACTAAAAATTAATAACAATCTCTTTTTAAAAAGTAGCTCCTTTTAGTAATCTAGGAAAAGGAGAGATGAAAATGGTCTGTTATGAGTCCCTCAGAAGTAGCACAGAAATAGAAAGATCAAGCAGCAGGATGACATACCTTAAGGTTTAATTTAAGAATTAAAGCAACCTCATACCCAGAGAATTGAATAAAAGAATAAGATGGGACATGGCTAGGCAATGGAAGCACAAAATACTGTCACACTTTAATTTAAAAATGTTTTCAATTTAAGCAGACCCAGGCCAGTGATTTTTCATTATTTTTACCACAGTTCCATGACTACTGACATTTCCATCAGAACAAATAAAGGATTTTTCCTAAATTTAAAATGACAAAATTATTTTTAATTTTGACTTACAATTTCTCCCTCTTCTAAACTCAAAGGAATTTGATCTTAGCTGGACTTGTCTTTTAGCCTGGGGCCTGAATATACCTTAACTTTATAAAGTGTAAAAAAAATTTTTTTTAAAGCTAGTTCTTTGCCGGGCACGGTGGCTCATGCCTGTAATCCCAGCACTTTGGGAGGCTGAGACGGGTGGATCACCTGAGGTTGGGAGTTCGAGACCAGCCTGACCAACACGGTGAAACCCCATCTCTACTAAAAATACAAAATTAGCCAGGCGTGGTGGCATATGCCTCAGGAGGCTGAGGCAGGAGAACTGCTTGAACCTGGGAGGCAGAGGTTGTGGTGAGCTGAGATTGTGCCACTGCGCTCCAGCCTGGGCAACAAGAGCAAAACTCTGTCTCAAAAAAAAAAAAAAAAAAGATGGTTCTTCTACTATATTAGAAAAACTTCATCATATAATTTTTTGAATGAGATCACGTATTCATGAAATGTCTGGCATATAACTTAGTAAATGTACATATTCAACAAAGACATCCCTCAAAGCAATCTCTCCTTACAGATCAACTTGAAAAAAGTCTAGCACTCTGCCAATATAAGAGATTGGAAAACAACTAAAATACCCTAGTAGCAATTAAAAGAGAGTGAGGAAGAGAACTGGTAGGGGGGTGGTTGGGGAGGATATATCTAAGATAAGACTACTCAAGAGAAACTGAAATCCTAAATACAATGCAACTGACTTCAATCACAATAGTTATTATTATAATGCACAATTATCCTAATAATTCCAAATACTGTTTTAGTAGATTTCACATGGAGTGAATCAGATACTTCTTCATGAATTATGGTTTGTTTTTTTCTTATTATTGTTTTAAAACCAACAGAGTGACTTCCATGCCAAAAAAAGGCCTGATAAGAGTCTTCTCTGTTTCCCAATTGAGTTCCTACAACACAAACTGGGTCAGGGACTTATCCCTAACTCATGGAGAGTTGTAACTCCACTGGATGCCAATTTTCGACAATAGGAAAAATCTGTAAGACTACTTGCTAGCCAATTTTCCATATTCCTTTGATAAGGAATCTGATAGGACAAATGATAAAAACTGCAGAAGCTATATTTGCTTTGTGGCTTTTCTTTGTACCACTCTGGGTGCTCAAATTCAAGTGGATTACAAATGGGGTTGCTTCTTCCTATCCTTCAGTCTATAAATCCACGAGGAGCTGGGGGACATGAGTACAGGGCTTCTTGGTCATGCTGCCAAACTTAACGTCATCTTTTTGCTGGTCATAGGAAATTCCATGCTAGCTACTGATACTCCATGCTAGCTTCACCCTGGCATCGTCATCAAGTGACAAAGTGATGGTCTTCAATGGCAATTCAAGGAAAGCAAACGGCGAAGACTACAGACTATGAAAATCATCCTTCTACTTCTTGCTAAAGGAGAATAGTTCAGGTATCTAAATCTTAAGCTGTGTCAAATATTGAAAGTAACTCTTTTAGGTTCTAAGTTATAACGGTACAGAGGAAAAAACATGGAAATGTGGAATTTAGCAAATATCAAATAATAGTGTTTATGTTCATAACCAGAGAAATAATGACAAATAAAGACAACTTGTATCTACAGATACTTCCAAATGGGCAAAACTGTTACAAAAAGGACAGCACTTGGTATATTGTAATTACATACTTTGAGGCAATTTTTCTTTATTTTCCCAGTCAACTATAAACTTTCTCAGGGCAGGAAGCTTGCCCATCTTGTTTACCACTATATGCATGGCTTCCTATTCTGGTCTGAATAAATACACGTTGGATGAATAAAACACTTAATTGGCATATGTGTAGTAAGGAATTTGACCTAACCTAAAGAGAGCTTAGGACTTTCTATTAGCTCTTGAGAGGCCACCTCTAAACCCTTGGAATTTTCCCAGTGATAAAAGTGTCTTTGTTATTCATGGTGGGCCCTTTGGGACCACACCTGATAATTAACGCCACTGAGGTGACTCATGACTGGTCCCTCAGATAGCTTATGCTAAGGAGATAACTCAGGATAAGGCTGGCCAAGCTATAAAGACCAACCATGTGATTAGAGGGTTGGGGCGTTGAGCCACTTAATATCAGCCTGACCTCTAGAGACAGGGGAGGGCTGGAGACTGAGTTCAACTATGTGGCTAGAGTTCAACCATGTGGCAACAGTTCAAACAATCAAGGCTATATGATGAAGCCTTAATAAAGACTCTGCATCTCGAGGTTCAGTGAGCTTCCCTGGCTGGTGATAGTCCATGCATATTGCCAGATTTTCATGCCAGTAGGGTAACCCAAAAGTTTCACATTTGGAACCCTCCTAGAATCTGCCCCGGTGTGTCTTTGTTTGGCTGGTTCTAATTTGTTTCGTTTTGCTAAAATTGTAATCCTAAGCACAGTGCTTTTCTGAGTTCTCTGAGTTGTTCTAGGAAATTATTGAACTGGAGAGTGGTTTTGGGAAATCCGTAAAGTTACAGTTGGTGTCAGAAATCTTGGGCCAACTTAGTCTGGAGGACTGTGCCTTTAACCTTGATTTTGGCTACCTCCAAGTGGATATAACAACAAATTAGGCCTTTTTGTTTGTTTCATGGATTGTTCTTGAAATTCCTTACTATTCCTCAGTGTACCACTTTTGCATTTTGAAATGATCACTTTTTGTAATGAGCCTTCCTGTACTGTCCAAAATTGAATTCCACTTAGGGTTTGTGATCCATAAGCATCAAATCTGTTATCTTTATGGTAGCTAAGTCAGAGCTCCCTCACTAATTTGCCACAGATGGGTCAGAGGTGTGCTGCGATACTGCCCCCCATGAATCCCCAAGGCCAACTGGGGTCTGCGGTAGCTGGAGCTCCTAAACGGGGTGCCTCCAACCTCCTTCACCATTCTGTTTACCATAGAATGCAATACAGGTATTGCCACTTTTCTACATGTACCAGCACACGAAAAGATTGGAAAACAAGTTAAGGAATCATTACTACAATTTTCCCATGACAGTGTGTCACCAACATACTTCTCAAGTATCAGATCTGGTTATGCATGCTACACTTAAGCCCTACATTGAAATACTGTTTCAGCAATACTCCAGTTCTTCCATACCCCAAGCCTTCAGGTATACTAGTTCCTCTGCTAGGAACATCATTCTTCTTCTACTCCAGCCACCTAGGCAAACTCATTCTTCCAGACTCAGTTCCAAGGTTACATATGTATATCTTCTCTAAGAGATCTTTGTCACCCAGAACTTGGTGGATTTGTCTCTAGGTCAGCACTTACTACATTAATGATTTGTCTATTTCTCTCAGTAACCTGTGAGTTTCCTGATAACATGCTGCTCTATGACTCACCTCCTTCTTTCACTCCTTTTATTTGGCTTTTTTCTTTGTTGTCTCCTAAAGCATGATGTTCCCTAGGATTCCATCTTCATTTGTCTCTTCTCACCCACAAGGTTTCCCTTCTGTTCCCCTACCTTGAACTATTACCCATAACCTGATGGCTTTAGGACGTGTGTGTATGCACACACGTGTGCACCTGCTGGTATTCTAATTAGTTGGCCCTAATTTTTCACTAAAATCCAGAATGGATTTTACCTTCTTACTGGACATCTCTAACTTGATGTTCCAAAAGCACCTCAGAGTAACATGTTCCAAACAAAATTTCAACGTCATTGTCCTTTCCTCCTCCTTATTTTCTATCTTGGTTAACTGGGTACCACTATCCAGATAATCATTCCGGTGGAAATCTCAGTTATCGACCTAAGTTATCAAATTCTTCCTCTGTTCTCTTCCTATCCAATTAACCTTTCATACAACTTTATAAAACAAAGATCTGATCACTATCAATGACCTGCTCTAAAATCTTCAGAACTCCTTTCAAACTGTTTCACAATATGGCTTTCAACCAGTAGCTACTTCTCTCTCCCCCAAAACATACATTTTGTACACTAGCTATATCTAGCTACAGAATTTGGCAAAAATATAATATACATTTTATCTTTTCTCTTTCATCTGGCCATGCCCTGGGCTGAAATACACATCTTCTCTTCTTCCCTGTTGGTAAACTCAAACATTCTCCAAGACCCAACACAAATATCGCCATCCAAGTCCATATTGATAGGCACTCTTTGCAGAATTACTTGCTCCCTTGTCTGTACTCCTATAATGAAGTTTTCCAGTCTTTTTCATTCACTAAACTGTAAGCTCCTTTAGGAAGGGACTATGTTTTATTAACCTGTGGTCTGTAACTCCTAGCATAGTGATTTAGTCATACTGTGTTCAATAAAGCTATCTTTTAAGTAAATGAAATTAAGCTATAATAAAGCCTTTCAGTCTGCATGTATGTTAGAATGCAAATATCTAGAGAATCTCACTGATATCTATGAACAACATAAACATTAGGGGAACGTGTTGTTACCTGCCTTACGGATTTCAGATATGAAAGCTCTTAGGTGTTGCAAATTTTTATTGGCTATATTCATGAATACATTGCAAAATGCAAGCTGTAAGTAATACAGCTAGTATTCCACCATCTGAAAGTCAGACCATCTGTGTCTGGCTTTGTCAAAGGCAAATCTTGTTTAAACTCATGTTAGAATATTGTCAATTATTCTTACTGAATGTTTTTTTAAAAAGGTACCATCCACAATCAACTACATGGATAAAATAAGCTAAAATTTGTTTTTGAAATAAAATCTAAAGGGTTGAAATATTTCTATTTCATTACAATTTTCTTATATAATTCCTTGGAACAGGAATCTTAAGACATTTTCTTTTTTACAAAAGAATTTTACTGAAATAAAACCCTCATTAATCTGAACTCTAATTGAGAATTTAAGAAAATTAAGCATGGAATGAAGGATGGACTATTGTACCATCTAGGAAGGAAAAGACCTACTATGGAGCAAATAAGATTTTACAGGACATATAAATGCAGTTCATTAATTAAATAATTTTAAGGAGTTTACCACATACAATATTTACAAAGATTGATTTAGTATATAATTCTAAAGGAAAGCAGAAAGATATGGAAGAAAAGGAATGGAATTTGGAAGCACAAAACCCGGACTCAAGTATTAAGTGTACTACTGATAGTTTTATTTTAGTTATACTTTGGATTTTAGTATATATTTAATGTAGCTCACATTTATAACAACCTGTATATAAAATAATTCAGGCAAAGAAGTATAAAGAATAGATTAAAACAAAAACAAAATACCAACATCCCTCCCCCATCGAGCATCATGAGTAAAACTTTAAAATTAATCTGAATGACAATCCCAAGTATACCCATCCCAGATTGCTTTCCTCTTTGCTTCTGGCATCAGAGGTAACCAGAATTTGGATTTGGTGTTCACCAGTTGCAAGTATGATTTTAAACATTTTCCACATATGTGTGCATCAATCAATTAAATAATTCTACATACTTTTATACTTTCTACAAATGGCTTCCTACTATATGTATTCTTTTGTAATGTTCCTATTTATTTATTTATTTGACAGGTCTCACTCTGTCACCCAGGCTGGCGTGCAGTGGTGCGATCCTGGCTCTTGACAACCTCAGCCTCCTAGGCTCAAGTGATCCTCCCACCTCAGCCTCCCAAGTAGCTGGAACCACAGGTGCATGCCACCATGCCCTACTAATTTTTGTATTTTTCATAGAGATGGGGTTTTGCCATGTTGACCAGGCAGGTCTGGAACTCCTGGGCTCAAGCAATCCACCTGCCTCAGCCTCCCAAAGTGCTGGGATTACAGGTGTGACCCACTGTGCCCAGCCTGTTTCTTACTATTATTTTTGAGATTTGTCTAACAGGTATTTCCAGTTCATTCATTTTAACAACTGGCACAGTATTCCATTGTATATGCATGCCACAATTTATGTGTCTATTCTAGTGATAGATGTAGTTTCCAATTTTCTTTCTTTTTTGTTTGCTCTTACAATGTGTCAGTGAACATTCTTGCATGTTTTCATGTGTAGCCACATCGATTAGTGAGTCATGGAGAATACATTATTCAACTTGAGTGAATATTTCCAAATTACTCTCTGAAATACCCACTAGGTATGCCTCCAATATATACATATATATATTTTGCAAACACGCTGTTAAAACTAACTTTTAGAGAAGGCTACTTTTCACCACTTTAAAAATTTTAAAAATAAGCTTCCTGTTTTACAAAACCCAACAACCCTCATATGCAACCATTCAATAATTGTAATAAGCACACATATTTTAGATTTGATTTAAGCTAGGTTAATACAATCAATGGTATGAAAATATGATCGGTGGAAAAACTTTTGATTGGCTGGTAACTGGATGAAGTGAAAACCAACCAAACAATGGTTTCACCAAAGGTACTGTCTCTCTTTGATACACCTGTGAGCAGACCTGGTGAAATATCAGGCAAGTAAGTTTTCAGCTGGAGTAAAGGATAGCTTGATCATTTCAAAATACAAATGGATGGCCCTAAGATCAGGGTTTGGGGAAAAGCCATAGATGTTGATTCAGGGTACTCTTGAGTTATTATTGCCAGACTTGGGAGCATTATCCAATAACCAATTCCCTAGTCTTAAAGAAGAGAAGACAAAGAACAAGATGCGAGATGGCTTAACCCACTGATACTTGGCTTCAGTTCATGGCATGCTAATGTTTTCTTCAGCACAGAATACGACACAAGGAAGAGACATACTTGGATGCAAGATGTGCAAATTCCTGCTGAGCCTATTTTTCACAGCATTACTTCATTATTTTATAGAACGTGTGAATTACTGTAACACTATCCTTGGTGTATTAAAGAGGTATATAGAAACAAAAAAAGTTTGTTATTAAGGAATGACATGTACCACTCACTGCTCCTTTTACATTACTTTAGGAATATAACTATTTGTAGTTTTTTCCTTAACTTGGTAAGACATTGAAGGTACTCAAGAAATTTAACTTTCTTTTCCCTTTTAAGTTCTGAGGAACAGAAAAATTATGAAATAAATCCCAAACATTTTAGAGCAAACTGATATTTACTTTTAGTATGAATTCTTTGCAATTAAAAAAAAACAGTTATAATCCCATCACAAGCTTTCAGATTTGGCATGCAGTGACTTCTGCCTGATTTAGATATGCCCAGTACAAAAATGGCCAACTTTGCTGGGCAGACTAAGCAATAATCCTTTCTGTACAATAAGGGTTTTTCAGTCCCTGATTCTGCAGATCCTGGTGCTTCCTGAGGACCTTATGTTTTTGTTTCACTGAGTCACTTTTCCTGCATAGTTCTAGTATCCGATTTGAGGGCAGGAGGAAGGGAAAGAAATGGAATAGGTGACATCAACCCTATGTTATTTCTGAACATAAAGGCCTTGGAGCCTCTCTACCCTGTCAATCCCAATTTTGACTGAATTGTTCCTCCTATAGTCTATATCCAGGCCAAGATCCTCAAATCTGAATCTATTATCTGTTGTCAAATCACTATCCCACTTGTTCCAGGGCCACTGGACTAGATTTCAGGGTTTACAGCTACAGAATAGAATTCAAACATTTTCAGGATCATTATTTCATTTGATTTTCATAAAAAAAAAGGTGTTTAGGAAAAGTATTATCTCCATTTTGTAAATTAAAAAACGGAAGTTTACACAAGTCAAAGAACTGCTCAAAGCCACAATGATAATAAACACAGCACAGCCAAGGGTGAAAACCAGGTCTTTGGGCTCCAGATTCACTGCATTTCACAAATGTCACTCTGTCTTTCTAAATGAGTTTTTAGCATTTTAAGGTGGAACTCTGAAAGTGTATTTCCACAGAAAACCTCTGACTTGTGATTAGGTGTTAAAGAATCATAGATAGTATATCTCCATTATGGTATTATGACATTTGGGGATTGCCTTGGGAACCTTTCTTTTTTTTAGACGGAGTTTCGCTCTTGTTGCCCAAGCTGGAGTGCAATGGCGCGATCTTGGCTCACTGCAACCTCTGCCTCCCGGGTTTAAGCGATTCTCCTGTCTCAGCCTCCCAAGTAGCTGGGATTACAGGCGCACGCCACCACCCCAGGCTAATTTTTTGTATTTTTAGTAGAAACGGGGTTTCACCATGTTAGCCAGGCTGGTCTCGAACTCCTGACTTCAGGTGACCCGCCCGCCTCGGCCTCCCAAAGTGTTGAGATTACAGGTGTGAGCCACTGCGCCCGGCCACCTTGAGAACCTTTTAACCTAGGAAGGTCAGACTCTGATTTTTCCATAAAAACATCATCTTAAATAGTGAGTAAATAAATATACTTTCTTACACAACTAGTTCGAGAAGAAACAAAAAATGCAAAGGATGAGTCAAGGTTTCATGTTGATGTTTACCAGTTAAAGCAGAACATACACTAAAATAGGTAACTTTAACTGTTTTATTCACTTTAATATTTTTGTGACCCAAATATACAAAGTAATTTAAAGCACAACAGATCAAAGTTTCACTCAACATTTCTAATACCAGAGGTGAACAAGTTATTCTTATTTCACATTATTCTTACACACAAAATTGTCTTTTTCCCCCTATTCTTTTTTCATCCCTGCAAGAAGCAAATATTTTAAGGATTGATGTTTATGTGTTTACAGGTCTTGATTTAAACTCAGGACCTAATAATAATCCAGTAAAAAAAAATTTACTAAGTTAACCAGTTTGTTCACTCAAATACTACAGCAGGAACTAAAATGCTCCCTCAATGGAGCTATCTGTTGGCCAATGGCCAGTCTCTGGCAAGACTAAAACATGCTGTGTTTATAAATATTTATTACAGAGTTTAAAAAACTAAAGCCTTTCCTTATAATGATAATGTTTGTCAGGCATTATTTTTTAAAATCTCTGTGTTCTGAATATATAATTCAAAGGATAGGAACAAATAGTGACTTTTTTAATTAGAAAAATATTTGGTGTGAAAAAGCAATTGTTCTTTGGGTTTCATTGTAAATATTTTGTTAATTGAAAAAATCTAATACACATAAGGAAAACAAACAACATTTACTAGAATAAAAATTATAGATGGACTAGAAAGTCATTATATAAACTAAACAAGTTTCATTTCTTTATTTTAACAAACTTATTCAAATTATCCCAGTGAAATTATTTTCATTAATTCGAAATTCCATCTTAGGTTCAAACACACATAGAATATCAGAGTTGAAAGGAAACATGGATATCTGCTTTGCCATCATTTCATAGTTGAAAAAAACCAAATGATTTGCTCAATATCACCCAATTAATTAGTAATGGTGATCTAGAAAGACAGGTATCAGATGGGTCAATAAAAAGGAATCTGGCTGAGTGTGGTGGCTCACTTGAGCCCAGGAGTTTGAGACCAGCCTGTGCAACATGGTGAAACCCTAGTTCTACCAACAAAAATTTAAAAATTAGCCAACAAATTAGCCATCTCTACCAACAAAAATATAAAAATTAGGGTGTGGTGGCAGGCAGCTATAGTCCCAGCTACTCAGGAGGCTGAGGTAGAAAGATGGCTTGAACCCAGGAAGCAGAGGTTGCAGTGAGCCAAGATCGCACCACTGTACTCCAACCTGGGCGACAGAGCCAGACCCTGTCAAAAAAAAAAAAAGAAAGAAAGAAAAAAGAAAAGAAGAGAAAAGAAAAAGAAAGAGAAAAGGAAGAGGAAAAGGAAAGGAAAAAGACCCAAACAAATAAAAAGGAATCCTCATCATTCATATACGTGCTTTCCATTTCTATTTTAAAAGTATTGCTTTTTGGGTAATAGATGTATTATATCTTCATTAGAGAAAATCTGGAAAATATTTAAAATATATAGAAGAAAATTAAATATAAAACATCCATAATCTCATCATTCAGGAAAGCTGTTAAAATTATGATGCAGTTTCTTCTACTCTTTCAATTTCCCTGTATTTGAAAACAGTACAATTGTACAATTTTACAAAATTTAGATAATATATATAACATTTTGTGTCCTTTTTTCCACCTTACATTATACCATATTTTATCTTATTAAAATATGTAATAAAAACATCTTAATAATTGTACAAAATTCCTTAAATTGTTTTTGCATACTTATTGTAAACATCACTACTATCACTAGACATTTAGGTTTAAACAACCTTGCACATAAATCTGTGTAATTCTAATTATTTCCTTAGAAGAAGAATCTAGACATGAGTTTACCTGGTCAAAAGGTATACATATTTTGATGGCTTTTTATACAGATGGCCCAACTGCCATCCAGAATGATGTAATAATTTATACTCTTACCAGTGGAGCACTGTATAATGCCTGCTTCATTGCATACCTCAGCAACAACAGATGTTGGTTTTTGTAATTTTTGCTAATGTTACAGGCAAGATGGTTCTTTAAGTCTACATTTATTAATTACTACCACTGAACCTTTTTCGCATATTATCATCTATAGTTCCTCCTCTATGAATAATGTGTTTATATCATTTGTCCACTTTTAAAAATGTTTTATTGAAGTAAAATATACATAAAGTACACATATCTTAAGTGCAAAGCTCAATGATTTTTTTCATAAACTGAATACACCCATGTAACAGCCCCCAGATCAAAAGAGAGACCATTATCAGCACCCCAGAAACTACTCTTGTATTTCCTTATAAGCACTAATTCTCCTAGGAGTAAGCACTATTCTGATTTGTTATACCATAAATTAATTTTTCTGGTTTTTGTCCTTTTGCTCATTTTTATAGTAATAATTTGTTTTAAAAAGTTATCGTTTATTATAAAATTATTATAAAACATTTAAACATTACAGAAAAGTACCAAAACAATCAACAAGTCATTCTGAAACCATTCCATCTCAAGTAACTGTTAACCATGGTGAACATGACATTTCTGTAACCACTGACAGATATACAGAGAAACAGACAAATTATCCCTTAGAATGGGACTATAATCCTACTTTGAAGAAAAAGAAATGGAATTAAAACCAAAAAATAAAAAACCCTCCAGAACATCAGATAAATGTTCTTTGAGTATATACAAATCATTAAGAGGTGTGCATTTCATTAAAAACAAAAACAAAAGCGGTTTCAATTTTGCATATTACGGAGCGTTTTCCTATCTACACGGAAAAAATAATTACCATGTATCCTGTCATCTTTCCCCACCTTCTAGTTTTGGTTTCCTATTTTTATCATTTATACTTAATCATATGACCACAATTTTTATAGCTACTGATTCTATTACTTTGAATCACCCTTCCCTTGGTTTCAACAATCAGCAGTATCTCCACTCTTTTCTATAAAGTAGTATCCACAGTAATTCTCATGTTTCAGCATATCTATGTACAGCCTTAATAATAAGAAGAAAACACAGTTTTCTTGGGTCACACTTCATTTCCTTTATAAAGTTGCACTAATGATGTACGTGTAATGAAAATGATAACAGGAAATATTTAGTTATTAGTACATATCAGGTACTGTTATAAACATTTCACGTTTGTTAATCATTTAATACCAACAACAATCCTATGAGGTAGGTAGCATGATCATTTTACAGCTGAAAATAATGGAGGCACTGGGCGGTAAACTGACTTGCCCGAAGTCCCTAATTTGTAAAGTGCAGAACTCTGATTTGAACGCAGGTGGTCTGAATCAAGAGCCTGTGCTTTTTCACTGCTACATAATGCTTTGACGTTTATAGCTAGAACACGACTGGAGGGAGGGACGGTAAAGGATGCCACTAGCTTTAAGGAGTGAAGGCCAGGAATGCTAGATGTTCGTAGTAATGAACAGGGTAGATCCTGACGATACAGACTGTACCATGTCCCTCACAAAAGCTCTGTTTCCTACTACGAGAAAATGAAACTATTAACATTCAAATGTCTTGTTAGACACGTTAAACACATTAGACAACATGCTTAAAATTACTTGATCCTAGAACATTTCACATAAAATATGAAGTTTTTTTTCTTTTTGGCAAGATTTTAACAGGCTCAATTTTCCAGGGATGCAACTACTTTGGTGCAGAAAAACTGTTCAGTGTTTGGAAAATTATGTCACTGATGGCAATACCGCAACCCACAGCATTTGCATTGCCGAATAACGCACCTATATCAATATGCACATATAGTTCTCACATTCATGAGTTCTGTATATGAGTGCCAGCATCATTTAACTACTTCTAGTGTAGTCATGGTCAGTTACATATCATTGAAAATATTAGTTTATTATATGTTACTTTTATTTTTTCTATTCAACTAGGACAACAGGTTGACTTTAAAATTATAGATGTACTCTATCATCTATGAACTTCATTTCAGGATCCAAAAGAGCTCCTAGATTTGTTGAGATCTCACAGCATTATATGGGAGTTGTAATTCTTGAGGGGTTTTATTTTCCTCTGATGTCTTCCATCCACTTCTTTCCAAATTCAGACACATAATGAGGAAGCTTAAACTCTGGTTGATTCATCTTCTTTTCTCAGTACTGTTCTGAGGGCTGGATGTGCTATTAGGAGCCATGCCATTCTGCAGTAGAATATTCAGTTTATTTCTACAAGTTCCATTTTTCAGAGTTCTAGCATTTTCTTTATTTAAAGTTCTATTCCTGTCCATATTTTATTGTTGCTGGTGAACTTCTGGTTGTCATTCTTTTTAGCACTACTTGTTTGATCATTTTTTTAGCTTTTGGGGAGTGAGTGTTGTGGTCCTACTTCACTCAGCTGTGTCAACTGGCGGTCATTTTTTGCCCAACTTTAGATGGAGTGCTTTTCTTTCCTTTGAAGAGACCATCTCAATAAATATTTTCCTTAGTATAAAAGGGTGAGTCTGTCAATTACTTTATGATGAATCAAAATTTACTACAAGCTTTTCTAATCTCAACTGCTTTCTTCTTATTATTAATAAAGTAGAAGAGTCTACACTCAGAGTCCATTATCACATATCATATCACTTTGGAGAATATTCGTTAATATTTACTGAGTAATGACAATGTGTCAGTCACTGCTCTAAGAGCGTTGCATATATTATTTCATTAATCTCATAACAATCCTATGAGGTAGATAGTATTCTCATAGGAAAATGAGGTGTAAGAGTACCAATTTGCCCACAGTCACACAGCTATTAAGTGGCAAAGCAGTGGTTTCCACCCTGGACATCTGATATCAGAGCCCAAGTTATTATTTATTCACTACCTTACTGCCAACCAAGGTTTTAGGGACCTCCTGTTCCATTCAAGGAACTAACTGCTTCACTATTGATTTTTTGGTTAACACTTTTTCTTTAGAGCCTACTACAAATGCTCAATAAATATTTATTACCTGAATAAATGAAAGACTTAACTGCTTATTTTCAATGCTTCCCCCTCATATCTTTTAATGTACCTTTTCCTTTTAGAAACAAGTGCAAATTAAAATCGCAAATACCATTCTCACTCATTTCTGAGTGGTTAAGAGATAATCTCATTCTATGCTTAAAGAGAACATTGTAGCTTAAAACTTTCCACTTGTACTTTCTAAGCGAGGTGACCAATGTTGAACAGAAATACAGATAGCTTTTTTTAGTATTTCATTGCATAGCACTGAGAGCGTATTTGCTTTAAAGGAGGAATTTTTTTCCATAATAACACACAAGAATTAGGCACTTCTTTTCTCCCACTTTTGGCAGAAGCAGCTCTACGCTCCCAGGCAGCTCAGATGATCAGTTACATGCCATGTAGTACCCTGCCAGCCCTGAGAACCAGATCTGTTGAAGCTACCTGTGCCCATCAAAGCTTACTATTCTGTCTCTTAGTCTGTCAGATTTCTGACAACAAATTAACAGGAGGTCACGCATATCAACAGATTATACATCTTAGGCAGCATGCTTGATTTACAGTGAAAGGTTAGTGGATATAATATGCTAACACAATGAAAAGTTGTTGCAGCTTCAAATACCATGATAAGTTGATGGTTTTTGCATTATTTTGTGACAGGTAGGTTCTAGCCTCACTTCACATCACATTCTATAAATAACATTAAAGACTAATTTTAAAGACACCAACACATGTAAATAAATGTACAAAAATAGAAAAAAAATCTTGAACTTTTAAATAAAAACAGTCATGAATTTTTAAGTCTATGAAAAAATATTGTGGTAGGAATAAAACGATTATGGAAATGAAAGTCTGTTAATGTAGACAACTTTCTGTGGCACAGTTCAGATATATGTACTGCATCAATGTGGTTAAGAACCTTTGTATGTTACAGATATATAACAATACCAGAGAAAAGCATATAGATGATAATTAAGTGTGGACAACAAGGGAAAAAAACTGAGAAGATAATGGTTTGAGTAAATTATTTAAAAAATTAAAAGGTCTTAGCTAAATTGGGCTTGTTCTTAGAGAAGAATCTGTTCAAAACTAAGAATCCACTTTAAGTATTTACATTTTAATAAAAAAGATACAATGGCAACATAAGAAAACAGAGCTGGTGTATTTTAAAAATAACTTACACTGATGACTGAAGAGGAAGTTGACAAGTTTAAACCTTCAAGATCAGCCATCAAACTTGGAGAAAGAGCTGGTGTGGGCAGTGCAACTGGAGTGGATACTGGGTTAACTGTAAGAAAAGGCCTAAATTAGTAAATGTGCGTGAACATTTAATTCAAATTATTAAAAGCAACATTTTTATTTTGTTAGTAAATCTAATTAAATTACTTTGATTAATAAATGTATGACAATTCTATTTAACATCTTGATTTAGTCAAGTTATTATCAAGTCATGGCAGTTATTAGTCTTAGCTTTCAAAACATAATGGCAAATCCTATAACAAAATAAGGATATAAATATCTTGAGTAATAGTTTGTGAAAATTTTTATCACATAACATTATCACTAACATTTATCACCCAGTAATCTCCCTAAAAAAGTAAAGAAACATTTTTTTTCCAGACTATCATAACAACCGCTTCCAAGAGAATGCTCCAGTGGAATTAGAAGTCTTGAAAGATGTTTAAATCCTACATCTATTTTATTCTCCACTCTAATCAGGCTACCTAATTCCCTTGTAATTATACTTTTTCAGCAAAAGCTATGTGCTGATAGAAATGTCTGACTGATTCTAAAACTGCTATATACTTGAGAACTGATACCTGTAAGTTTGGAAATCTTCTAAAAATGCAAGTCTGGTCATGTTACTCCCCTGCTTAAGACTCTTCAAAGGCTCATAACTGCCTATAAGATAAAAGCCCAACTCCTCAATTAAGTTCACAAAGTCCTCTATGGTCTGCCCCAGCCCTAATAGCACTTCCTATGATAATGGAAATGTTCTACATCTGATAAAGTGGCCACTAGCCACATATGCCTAACATGCTCTTGATATGTGGCTAGTATGACTAAATAATTGCATTTTAAATTTTACTTAAGTAATTACATGTGGCTCGTGGCCGCCATACTGGACTACTCAGGTCCAGCTTATCTCCAATTTCAGCACTGTTATGTGCTAGCTCTATGGGATAATAGTTCCCAAGATCTTGTTCTATGTCTTGGAGCCTTTTATATTCTACTCTGTTTGCCTACTTTTCTGCTTGCTCATCTTGCAACTTCGATCTGGCAAGCTACCCTTTAAAAGGAAAACACTCTGGCTCACCTGCAAACAGCTTATATGTGCCTTCTTTGTTCCACAGATATACTGGGACAAACTTCTATAACTGTACTTCTCATGTAATACAAATTAGTGTCTTTACGTGTTTGCATTTCTGCTAGTCTGTGTGAACAGACAATAACATTAAATTTCAGTGCTTCTAAACCATTCGAATAAAATACATTAAAATGTGGTCAAGTTTTAGCTTCCAACAAGTTCTCATTCCAAGATAATATTCTAAAGGGAATAACATTTAGTTAATTTGACATTTCTTTTTTATTTTTATTTTTGGAGATAGGGTCTTGCTCTGTTGCCCAGGCTGGAGTAAAGTGGTGCAATCCCTTCCTGGGCCCAAGCAATCTCAGCCTCCTGAGTAAGTGCATACACCATACCCAGCCTTTTTTTTTTTTTTTTTTTTTTTTTTAAGAGATGGGGTCTCCCCATGTTGCCCAGGCTGGTCTCTAACTCCTAGGCTCAGGCAATCTTCCTACCTTGGCCTCCCAAACTGCTGGGATTACAGGTGCGTGCCATGACACTCAGCTGTGACATTACTTTTCAAAGCATCTTTTTCTCATTTTAGTCTCACAGTATCCAGTGAACAAGGCAAAACAAATATTAATCCATAAAGTTAACAACAAATATTTATTCTGCAAGGTAGCAAGTGAGAGACAAAAAAGTTCAGATTCTCAAGTAAGAAAACCTAATTAAGAAAAAGAGATACATGTATTTGGAAAAAAAAAAAAAAAAGTAACAATACAGTCCGTAAATGATACGGCCAAAGAAGAAAAATTTCAAAGGAAACACTAAACAAAATCTCAACATATATAATAGAAAAAGCAGCCTGGAGGTTGGATGGGGAGGGAGTGGAGCTCTTGATCTTCCCCATGCTCACTTAATACAGTTGAAGCACAGCTTCAAATCTCCAGGCTTCCTTAGACCCACACTGAAAACCCCTGTACAGTTTAGCAAGTGTCACAGAGTCAGAAGGAAAACAAGGATCACTGGAGAAGGAGTGGAAGAGGAGGCTTCATGAATAGGAGGGAAAGAAGTTCAATTTTTAAGTAAGGGTGAGATTTGAACAAGAGGAAAGAAAGAAGCCAGTTAATTGTTGGATAACAGAATGCTATAAACAAAGGCTGGGAGGTGGGAAATTGAAAAACTAAGGGGACTGGACTTATCCTACAGACCAAGGGGAACAGTCAAAAACTGATCAAACAGAGGAATGATAATGAATATGGTCCTGCAGGATAGTTAATCAGATGGTAGTACAATGCACAGACTGAAGGCAGGGTTGGGAGAAAGGAAGAATTTACAATAGTTTAGGAATGAAGTGAAAAAGACTAAAGTAAGCCAATGGCAATGAGAAGGCTTAAAAAGAGCATTTAATATTGAAGACACTGGAAACTGAGCCACAGGGAGATTAATATTGACAAGGTCATAAAAAAAGTGAATGGTAGAACCACTATAGAATTAGAAACTGCTTCTTCTAACTTGGATCATAATATGTTGCCTTCCCATGCAACACGTAACTTTTCAGGTAAGTTCTAAATGCATGTTTATTCATTCCTTCGTACATCTATCTACCCACCCATCCACCATTCATCCTTTCAAAATATTAGAATGCCCATATAACGAATAAAAAACTGAAAAAGAAACAGCCTCTGATTTCAACTGTGGCTTGGCTAAATACCATCAAGAGACAAGAGAAGAAAATTCACACCACAAGGAAGTTCTGCTCTTTTTTAAAACAGGATGGGTTTTAATATAATTTCAGAAGATGTGTGCTCTGGTATTAAACTGATGATTATGCATCTGTTTGCAGGTATGGCAAGATGAAAATTGGCATTGAAAGCTTACCCCAAAGTGAATTCTGAGGCTAGGTGACTGTGCTGAAGTATTCAATTAGTAATGTGTAAAAACAAAGTGACTCTATAGGGTTTTTTTAAAAATGTCACAGCATACAAGTTAAAATGAAATATCATGTCCACCTGTCAAATTAGAAAAGGTAATCTTAAAATACAGAATCTAGGTGAAGGTACAAGGAATATAGCACCCTCACATTAATACTGTGTAAGCTGGTACAAGCTTTCTGAAAGGCAATTTTATTTACTTATTTTTAAGAAGGAGTTTCTCTGTCACCCAGGCTGGAGTGGAGTGGCATAATCACAGCTCAGTGCAGCCTTGAATTTCTGGACTCAAGTGATCCTCCCACCTCAGCCTCCTGAGTAGCTAGTATTACAGGTGTATGCCACCATGCCCCGCTAATTTTTCTATCTTTTTGTAGAGACAGGAGTCTCACTTTGTTGTCCAGACTGGTCTCGAACTCCCAGCTTCAAGCAATCCTCCTGTCTCAGCCTCCCAAGTAGCTGGGATTACAGGCATGAGCCACCATGCCAAGACTAAAAGGCAATTTTGGACAAACAAATTCTTCAAAGTTGTTGTCCCAGCAATACTACTTCTGGAAATTTATCTTAAGGAAACAGTTACAGAGATATTTAAAAATATATTTACAATGATGAATGTTACTTCACTAATTATGATAGCAAAAAATGGAAAACAGTTACATTCCCAACAATAGTAAACCTGTTCAATAGAATTTGTTCTAACAGAATAAAGGACAACCACGCAGTTATAAAGAACGTAGGTTTTGTTTTGTTTTTGGAAACAGGGTCTTGCTCTGTCACTTGGGCTGGAGTGCGATGGCACAATTGCAGCTCACTACAGCCTTGACCTCCTGGCTTAAGCAATCCTCCCGCCTTGGCCTCCAAAGTGCTAGATTATAGACATGAGCCACCACACTGGCTAAGAACATGTACTTTAAACAGAGGAGAAAGCAAGTGATAAAACAGTTTCTCAGTACAATCCAATTTGGAGGGGGGGATTTGCATATGAAGAGAATCTAAACTGATATGTCAGAATGTTAACCTGGGGTGTTTGGATTACAAGTTAATTTTATTTTCTTCTTTTTATTTTAAAAACTTTCTATAAAACTTTTTTTCCTTTCTAAAAGTAGATCTAATACAGTAATTATTCAATTATTCTTCTGATCAAAGCTTTGCCTTAAGATTTCAGAATAAGAAAAACTGAATATATAATGGCTTAATATGTTGTTATTTAATTTGTAATTTGCTGCATCATCTGTATCATTGGCATCATAAGCACCAGCATCATCACTAACCCCAGTAATGTCTATCATGTGTCAGGCACAGTTCTAAATGCTTTTACATATATCACAAGTCATTTCATCCTTTGAGAATTAAATGACTCCCAAAAGTATTTGTACCATCCCAATTTTATAGACAAAGCAGCTAAAGCATGGAGAGGTTAAGTAAATTGCCCAAGATGTCACAACTAGTGAGTAACAGAGCTGGGATTGAAACTCAGATAGCTTGCTCCACTGTCCTCTTAGCGACTCCACTCTACTGCCTTGACCAAAATTCACTCAACAATGTTGACCAAAATTCACTCAACAATGTGATATCACATATCATTAGGCTTATTTGAAGTATGATTATTGTTGGCTGACAGAGATTTTTTAAATACTTCACCGTCAGTTGTACTAACAATGTAATGACATAGGTTTATATTTCCTATAAAAGAACACTAGAATATGATCACTGATTTATGATCCTCCTACTGAGAGCACATGGTATGGGGTCCTAAAATATATTGTAATTTCCAGGAATATAAAATATACCTGAAACATAGAAAGCATATTGATATCTCTAACAAAAGACTGTTAGGTCATATATTATCCTAGAACAAATATTTTCTCATATATTGTTAACTGACCCCCATGAAAGAGTTATATAACTTAATGATCTAAAGAAACTGTAGAAGTTTATAGCCTTTAAAAAAATTACAAATGAATAAAATGAGACACAAAGAAACTACTAAACTGATTAAAGGCATAGGACTAATCCCTGTGCTCATGATAACATCCCCTCAATAGATATAATAAGGAAATAGTAAGAGAAATAACCAAATTGTTTTGTAGTAGAGTCAGTCTATTGCTAGGGTTGCTGCCTTAGAGACAATCATTATTTCTGGTAGTAGCAAGCTCTTTCCCTCCTCCATACCTTTATTCTGCCTAGTATACCCTCCCCTCATGCCTCCAACTGCTTGACTGATGCTTTTTTTTTCTTTCTTTTTTCTTTTTTTGAGATGGAATATCACTCTGTCACCCAGGCTGGAGTGCAGTGGTGCGATCCTGGCTCACTGGAACCTCTGCCTCCCAGGTTTAAGCAATTCTCCTGCCACAGCCTCCCAAGTAACTGGGATTACAGGCGTGCACCACCACGCCTGGCTAATTTTTCTATTTTTAGTAGAGACGGGGTTTCACCATGTTGGCTAAGCTGGTATCAATCTCTTGGCCTCAGGTGATCCGCCTGCCTCGGCTTCCCAAAGTGCTGGTATGACAAGTGTGAGCCACCAGGCCTGGCCAACTCAACTCAAAAGTTAAATTTTGGGCCGGGCGCGGTGGCTCACGCTTGTAATCCCAGCACTTTGGGAGGCCGAGGCGGGCGGATCACGAGGTCAGGAGATCGAGACCACAGTGAAACCCCGTCTCTACTAAAAATACAAAAAAATTAGCCGGGCGTAGTGGCGGGCGCCTGTAGTCCCAGCTACTCGGAGAGGCTGAGGCAGGAGAATGGCGTGAACCCGGGAGGCGGAGCTTGCAGTGAGCCGAGAGGGCGCCACTGCACTCCAGCCTGGGCGACAGAGCGAGACTCCGTCTCAAAAAAAAAAAAAAAAAAAAAAAAAAAAGTTAAATTTTGATACTGCTAGGTGGATTAGGAACCTTGACACCAAACAGTATTTTGTGCATTTCTCCTCATTTCATCTATAATGTGGCAATCTAATTGCCAATTTATCTGTTTTTCCCATTACACTTTGAGAGTTCCTTGGGTAGGGACAATATTGTATTAATTTAGAATCTCCAGTATGTAGCAGATTATAAAGATCATAGCAAGTACTCAATTAACATTTCCTGAATGAAGAAATGAATAAATTCAGTACTTGCAGTCTTCCTGGTATGCACTGTGTACCTAGCAAACAACCTGTGTGGATTATGATGTGCCTCTTAGATAAAACACAGGGAATGTGTCTGGCCTTCTTTCAAGATTAATCTAATTCTCACAGTTAAGAACTAAAGCCACTGGAGAGTAACATTTTAGTATCTGAGCAACAAACTGCATGCCATGGGCAATGGAGAACCACTGTAGGCTAATAAGAGGCATACAGTGAAGTTGGCACTCTGCTTGTCTTTATCTGTAAGCTCAGATCACAGTTCCTTCACAAGGTTTTTGTAGTTTTTTAATTTGGGGTTAATGAAAACCCCAAAGAGGGGTTTTCATCTCCCTCTTTGTTTCTTCACTATACTTGGCATCTCTGTTTTCTCTCATATACAATAGTTACTTGTTCTGTTATCTGTGTCTCTGACTAGATTTTAGTTTTTGGAAGGGAACGAGTAAATTTTATTTATCTATTACAGCACCTACTAAAGTACCTTGCACTTAGGAGACAATCCAGAAAACATAGGCTGAACTGACTTGTTAACAAGAGAGTTTCAAGTGTCATTTCTGACAAAAGCAGGACTATGAAAGATTTTTAAAGAAATGGCACTTGGGTATTAAAAACAAAGAGAAACACTATATCCTATATTGAGTTAAAAAATGTAGGTTGGGATCAAAGTTCCCTTAAAATTCAAAACAACTTTCATTTCAATTATTAAAAACTTGATTTTTTAAAAAAGCTTGTCTCAACATATAAAAATATACTTTTTTTATAGAATGGGACTATAACAATTATATCATTTCATAGGTTTTTCTTTTTTTACCGTAGTTGCCAGGAAATCCAGAGTTGAATATAAGAAAAAGTTGTAATTAGTACACTCTAGTACCTTGTAACATTTACTTTTAGTTCCTTTTTAAATGTACTTTACTGTTATTCTTTTACAATTTTAAACTTTTTAAATTATGAAGGTTACAAACATACATATGTAAGATATTCAAATGTCACAGAAAGATACAAAATATAAAATGAAAGTCTTATTCTTGTCTGTTCCCAGGTTAGTCCTACATCATAAGCAGGCCAGTGAACTGGCCTTAACCACTGAACAATGCTGCAATGAAATTTTTATATATGCCTTTATATGTTTCATTAATTCAAGAAATATTTACTGGGTGCCCACAAACTGCCAGGAGCCACTCTATACACTAGGAATAGCAGTGAGCAACACAGACAGAGATCCTGTCCTCATGGAACTTACATCTTTGTCAGGAGAAAGAGACAATAATCAAGTACCAAAATTTTAAGGTAATTTCAGAGAGTGAAAAATGCCATGAAGACAAGAATAACAAGTGAAGAAGGTTTGCGCTATGGTCTGAATATTTGTGTCCCTCCAAAATTCATGTTGAAACTTAATCCAGACTATGGTGGGGCCTTTAGTAGGTAATTAGGTTATAGGGGTTCTACCCTCATGAATGGGATTGGTGCCCTTATAAAAGAGATATGAGGGATGGTGTTTCCTCCTTCTGTCACATGAGAAAACAGAAGTCTTTCTCTGAAGCAGAGCTAGCCCTCACCAATCATCAAATATGCTGGCACCTTGATCTTGGACTTCCCAGCCTCCAGAACTACGAACGATTAATTTCTGCTGTTTATAAATTACCCAGTCTAAGGTATTCTGTTACGCCACCTCAAAGGGACTAGGACAGTGTGTAAGAGCAGATGACTTCTGAGCTGGGGAAGTAAGGATCAGTCTGCCAACAGAATATCTGGGGGAATTGTTCTCAGCAGGGGAACAGCAGTAGAAAGGCCCTTGGCAGAAATGAGCCTGGTATGTGTGACAAATGCATAAAAACAGAGTAGGATGAAATGTGGATAGGAAAGAGACAGGGGTCAGATCATCTACAGTCTGAGAAACCTGGGAAAGGAGTATGGGCTTTCATCTAAATGCAAAATTAAGCCATTAAATTCAAGGGTTTAAAACAAGAAAGAAATAAGATCTGATTTCATCAGTAGTTTATCAGTAGGATAAATTTCTGGAAAAGAACTGCTAGGTCAGTGGGGTGCAGTGGCTCACACCTGTAATCCCAGCACTTTGGGAGGCCGAGGCGGGTGGATCACGTGGTGGGGAAATCAAGATCATCCTGGCTAACACGGTGAAACCCCATCTCTACTAAAAAAAAAAAATACAAAAAATTAGCTGGGCATGATGGTACACACCTGTAGTCCCAGCTACTCAGGAGGCTGAGGCAGGAGAATTGCTTGAACCAGGAAGGCGGAGGTTGCAGTGAGCCGAGGTAGTGCCACTACACTCCAGCCTGGGCAACAAAGTGAGATTCCGTCTCGGGGGGTGGGGAAGAAGTGCTAGGTGAAAGGGTATGTGCAATTTAAGTTTTGATAGAAATTGCTAAAATGACTCCAAAGAGCTGTACCTATTTATATTCCTATCAAAAACATGTACATCTGTTTCTCCAAACCTTAGCAACACTGGATGACACCAAACCTCAAAATCTTAGCCAATATGTAAAACATGATTCAAATTTAACTCCAATTTTATTTTTGGTTTCTCTGTTATTTCTCTGTATTACATATTTTAGTTTCTCTATGTTAAGTATATGCCATGGCTACTGGGGACAGGGCAGGTAACAGAACAGATCTGTGACAGAATGAGATAAGCTAAAACATAACTCACTCTCAGCATAGAAAAACTCTATCAAAAAATGATAGTAGTTTAATATTCATGAAAACTCACTTCTTGTTACTCTTCTCCTAGTGCAACAAAGTACCACTATCTCTCTCTCACCATGCAGGAGGACTTAAGGAGAGGTGGTAAATACATATATCTTTGTACACTTGGGTGAATATATTTGTAGAATTCTGAATTCTTAGATTTGTTGGGACAAAGATTTTTTGCAGTTCAAAGACTGACAGGTATAGCCAAACTGGCCTCCAAAGGCTTTGTAACCCATTTCCATTCCTACTGAAATTGTGCCAAGTGGAAGATGGTGATGTCCTTTCCATTTTGATTTACATTCCTTAATCCTCTACCTCCTTAAGTTAGATGTGTCAATCCCCATAATCCACATTTCACAATGTAGAAGTTATAAGATATGGATGACTAGTTAGCAAACAAGTATAAATTACTAAAGCAAAAGATTTTGAAATGAATTTTGTGTACCTGTATTTGGCCATCTATATTTGTTCATGTGATAATAAAGTGATATGCTGAATAGATGAAAGAAACAAATACCACTGATTTCCAAACCTTTCTTGCCTTATTCATCTATAAGTCTTTCACAATAAATATTGATATATTTTGGGACATGTAAATGAAAGGTACTATAAAAATAAAAAATACTCTTAGTAAACACAGAAGAAATATTTTAAATTACAATACTTACAATCATCCAGATCTAGAAGTGAAACATCTTTGGTAAGAGGAGTTCTATCTTGCTTTGTTTTCTTTTCTTTCTCCTATAAAATAACAAATACTTCATTTATCACATGTTCTGTTTTAAAAATCTGTGTAGTAGTCCTTAATATTCCAAAACAAACTTTTTTTTCCCTCTGCTTACTGGTACCAACAAATTAAACTTCTGTATGGTTATATAAAATGTTTTTCTGAATCAACATTTGTCTCAATTAGCATATAGTATTTCTTACCTACCATGCAAACTCTTAAACTATTTCGTGTTTAAAAATTATAAATGTCAGAACAAAATTTAACGGTATGTAATTATTTTATAATCGGACAACTTCTTGCTAACATAAAAACGTAAAGTGGCTCTTTGGTAGAAAGTCCACAAGTATTCTTGAAAATAACTTTTAAACAGGTTAACTTAAGAAAAAGAAATACTCAATATATGCATAGCTCAGATATTTTTGATGGGCTTGTGATAGGTCAGCCTTTTCTGATATAGTTTGTGACAGGCATTGTACTAGATATTTTATGTTTCTATGCTGGGTTGTATCAAACTTCTTTGCCAAAGATATTCATTAAAATCTATAAATGACATTCTCAGGCTCTTTCTTTTCAGAGTTGAAAGGACTCACTCACTTGCTCTACTGTTGCATAGAGAAAATAAATATTTCAAAACATGTCTGCATAAAATTAGGGCTTCCCCCAGCAGAGATTTGCTTATTCAGTCTACTGTACTTACAAAACGTATATATCCATGAACTAGAATACAGTGCCCCTAAGCCTGAACTGTTCACAGTTTGGTTAGATATTCAGAAAAAATTTGTAAATCTTTTAAAAAGAAAATAGTATTAATTAAGTGCATTACAAACAACTAAAGGCCAACAAAGAATAGGGTGTTAAATATAATTGAGTCAAAGTTTATCTTTCTAATCTATACTATTTTTTACATTAAATTTTCTCAAATCACAGACCAAAACTAAAGTTTCTACTAAAATGTTTTTGTTTATTTATTCATCCATTCATTCATTCAATAGGTATGTATAGAATTTTAAATATATATTCGATTCTGTGCCAAGCAATGGAAATAACAGCCAAGATAGATACAGTCCTACCTTCAGATAACTTACAATCTACCAAAAGTCTACAGCTTATTGTTAATATGCTAATAAATATTTTTGAAGTATTCCTCTAGCCACCAGAAGGTACCACTGAAGCAAAATATATTTTATCACCATTTAAAGTTTACACAGTGTTAGAGCTCCTACAACAGTGCACATACATGAACAAAAGCATTACATAAAATTATACATAGGTAACATTTTAAAATAATTTAAATTTCACTTGTTTTTTCCCTTATGCTGATACTCAGAAACTTCAAGGACCACATAATAATATACCTTTTTTTTTTTTTTTTTTTTTTTTTTTTTGAGACGGAGTCTCGCTCTGTCGCCCAGGCTGGAGGGCAGTGGCGCGATCTTGGCTCACTGCAAGCTTCGCCTCCCAGGTTCACACCATTCTCCTGCCTCAGCCTCTCCGAGTAGCTGGGACCACAGGCGCCCGCCACCACGCCCGGCTAATTTTTTGTATTTTTAGTAGAGACGGGGTTTCACCGTGGTCTCGATCTCCTGACCTTGTGATCCGCCCGCCTCGGCCTCCCAAAGTGCTGGGATTACAAGCGTGAGCCACCGCGCCCGGCCAATAATATACATTATTAATGCACTTAAAAAGGCACTAATTTTATTCTTCAAAGTAATTATTTTTATCACTGAACTCTCCAAATCATCTAGTTAAGTTTTAATTTTCATTTCTATTTAAAAACAAAAGAAATAGTATTTGCCCCCTCTCCATTTCTCAAATGAGTAAACAATGTCTAAGATGGTGAAAAAAAAATAGAAGAAACGTTAGTTTTGAAGCTAAAATTTAAGTTGCAAGTAAATGAAAACAAGTGCAGAATGAAAATGCAGTCTCAACTAGAATATCATTCCTGTGAAGAAAGAACATGTAACAAAAAGAGCATATCATCATGTGACTTATCAAAATGCTATGCTGAGCACAATGGGTGTAGCTTCCTATAAGCTACAACGGTGCATGACTGTCTTTATGGAACTGTAACCTCCCCACCTGAAAAATTAGAAACCTATCAAATCAAGATAAAGTTAAAGCTGAAGGCAAGTCTATACCTTATTTTCTACTTCACAGCCAAGAGTGTGTAACAATATCTATTAAATACATATCAGGTCACATATAACACAGAACAGAGCTGCATGAGAAATTGGCATAATCTCTTATTAGAAGCCTAGAACAGAGAGAAAAAAGGCTTTCAAAAGGACAGAATTTCATTGACTTTCTGAGAACAGCAAATAACCAGTGACTGAAATACAACATTAGCAATAGATAATGGTCATTTCTACTGAATTGAAAAACCCCTGCATTCTGAATCAAGGCTATAAAATGCTTCATGATGTGTTTGGTATTCCTCTTATATTATATTTCATTTTTCATTTTAAAAAATCCATAGTAAGTTTAAAACATTTTCATACTTAAAGGACCTACTATAAAAATAAAATTCTGAATTCTAAACAAAGAAATTAAGAGCTCTATTCCATCAAATATTTCTCCATTTGCAATTCATCTTGGTAATAGAGACAGAACCTGGGTAAATGCATATAGGACTTGAGGCAGGAGATTTTTCTTGCTCAATGCATAATTCATGTGCTCCGCCTGCAAAGTGTGTAAAATGAGAATTTCACACCGCAGCATGAGCCATGGAGCTGCAGAGAAAAGGCAGATGAAATCATATTTTACTGTGCGATTTTATTTCTTCCCCTCCCAATATTTATACAAAACCATCATCGACAAACCAAACACATTGACAGATCACCCACTGTTTCCATTGTGTTAGTACTTGAGAAGAGATCAGGCAGAAAGATAGACAATTTGTTTTTGTATATTTTTTTAAATAGAGGATTAGGCTTTTAACAGCTGAGTGACTGTATTAGACTTTTATAAGGACAACAGTAACTGATCTTAGAATCTCACCACAAAAAATACCTAGTTATCAATTCATCATCCTCAAATCTCCATTTTGTTTCTATGGTATTCAATTATACACCTCAACACATCAACATTTCCAAAATGCAATACAAAGTCACAGGGTTAAAAAAACTGATTTCTATTTAATGTATGTCATTTCAAATAATAAATAAAAGATCCTGGAAATACTTATTAACCTCCAAATAATACAAACAAAAATATGTAACAATATACCTGAAAAGATTTTTTAATGTATTATGCATGTTCATTTTCATGCTGATTTAAAAAAAGGCAAGTAGCAAAAAAGATCTGACATGACAAGCATCAAATATACATCCGAAGAGGAAACCATTGCAAACAGGTTTGAAATTTGAAACTATAAAATAGGATAAGCAGTATGTAAAGTTTGTCAAAGCCATACTGTGCTTTGAAATCAGCAAGAAGTCAAAGCTAATTTCTAGCCTCACAGGACAAGATATTTGCATGAAATATTTTCAATTAGAATTATCAACCAAAGATAATTTAATGACTTTTTTCCTTCAAGTTAACTGACAAATATGATTTTAAAAATCTGAGGCTCACACTTAAACTTGTGCTTTAAAACAAAAGTACACTGCTAGTAAATTGAGACTTCTTTATAAGTTAAAAAGAAGTCTAACCCACTAAAACAAATCTTTTCCTATTAGAGTACGCCTACTTCAATAAGAAAGCCTGCTTACTGGCATTCACTTCCTTTTAAAGGTCTCAACTGCAATTGAATAATATTTTTATTTTAGAGAACTTAAAATACAAATGAAATTGGGAAAGACATACACTGAGAGGCAAGGCTTTGCATTATAACAGTAAAACCCAATATTCTTCAATATTTATAAAAGTTATATAATTGCAACATAGAAAAATAATTGTAAAAACATAATTAAAACTTGCTTATTTTTCAAATAGAACATAAAACCAATCAAAAAATGGTTCCTTTCACTCTTATCCATGATTTATTTCACACCACATGCCAAATTTACTTTATCCCCAAGAATCTTTCAAATAAAAGATCTTTATCGCCAATATCTTTTATTAAGGCAAATCTTAACATTTACGGACATTCAGACACCAGTCAAATCCTAGTGACTGATCCTTATAGCACCTAAGAGATTCACTCAGTTTCTTTGCACCTCCCAAAAGGAATTAGCAAAGTTTTGAGACACAAATATAACCTGAGATAAAAACAACTGACAAGAGCAACTCAAACACTGCTAGGTATATACAGTTGGTACTATTTTCTTCCTAGCTAGTATGCACCTTAATCTTAGTTTTAATTCAAATACTGAAATGCTTTTAATATTAAGTATTATTAAGTGCAAGTACATTAAATACTTTATATTTATTTCACATTGGTAGATTATTATGCTTTATATAGTTTATGTAATTAAAATATTAATATATATAAGGAAAATACATAAAATTTACTCAATAAATTACAATCATAATTTAAAGTTTTTATCATTTTAATCATAGAGTATCTAAATCTTCAGCCATTAGTATACAGACACTATAGATACAACTAGAATATTGCATCATGAATAAGGTGCGAATAGTGGACTAACAACGTAGCTGAAATAACTATGGTGTGGAGGAGCACTCTAATATACTGGGTAGTTATAAGAACACTGAAGCCTAGGTTTCATGAAGGATAAAAATCCTGGAAACTTTAAAAGCATTATTTTAAATAAATTTTTTCACCATCTGTTCACATAATTTTAACTACAAGCGGAATATAACTTAATTATATTGGTCAAAAACAGGGTAAAGTGATATAAATGTGAATCTCTTCCTGACACAATGTGGTCTACATCACTGAATTTTCTCTCCACTCTTTCATATAAAAAAAATTTTCCCTTTACATTGTGTAAAGTATGTGAAATCACTTAAAATAAGGAATTACTAAAAGTAATTTTGTTATAGGTGTTATTTGGAACAAAAGAATTACTTCATTGAAAGGACTATACTAAAAATATTTCTCAATTAAATATATTTCAGAAAATAACACCTACACATAAAATATGCTTATCCATCAACATAATTATAACCAAAACAAGAAAATTTTCTGTGGTCATTACTGACAACATCTAACCTCAAATGAGGACATATTCCAATCAATAACACAAACAAACATGGCACCTGAATGTGTGATTATAGTTTTGTGCCTCATGAATATGCTGGGGCATTTTAACAACATAAATAATCCCCTTGTGGTTCTCACCCTTTTGACTGTCCCATTCACATGAGTGATACCCCATCATCAGTAACATTTTTCACTCCCTGCAGTCATTCTCAACTAGGAGAAGTGGAGGGTCACAGTGATATGAGGCCACTTTCTCCCTAGCTTTTATTTTCTGTAGTAAATGATGCAAAAAGAAAGAACAAAGGCATAGAAATACGAACGAATACAGTGTTAATAGAACCACAAATATTCCACTGGGATTAGAATTTAGTGTGTGTGGCTGGGCATGGTTGCCCATGCCTGTAATCCCAGCACTTTGGGAGGCTGAGGTGGGTGGATCGCTTGAGCCCAGGAGGAGAAAACGCTCTCTATTAAAAATACAAAAAATTAGCCAAGCATGGTAGTGCATGCCTATAGTCCCAGCTACCCAGGAGGCTGAGGTGGGAGGATCACCTGAGACTTGGGGTTCGAAGCTGCAGAGAGCTGGGATCATGCCACTGCATTCCAGCTTGGGTGACAGAGCAAGATTCTGTCTCGAAAGAAAGAAAAGAAAGAAAGAAAGAAAGAAAGAAAGAAAGAAAGAAAGAAAGAAAGAAAGAAAGAAAGAAAGAAAGAGAGAGAGACAGAAAAGAAAGAAAGAAAGAAAGAGAGAGAGACAGAAAAGAAAGAAAGAAAGAAAGAAAGAAAGAAAGAAAGAAAGAAAGAGAGAGAAAGAAGAAAGAAAGAAAAAGAAAGAAAGAAAGAAAGAAAGAACGAACACAAGGTGGGTAGGGTTAAGACTAGGTAGGTTTGGGCAAGCTAGCCTGAGTTTACTGAACTCAAATGGCAATGGGCCATCAGGACAGGTGAATTTAATATCCATCTGGCAGTTGTATAGAAGGACTTGGGGTTAGGAAAGCATTGGTCAGAGGATGACCAATGGCAATGGTCTATGCAGGTAATGAAGAGCTGATCTAGAATAGTGGCAGTAGGGAAAGAAGAAACAGACATGAGAAATAAGGCACAGAACATATAGGAGTTGGTAACTATCTAAACATACAGAATGACAGAGTAGTCAGAGATAATTCTGGGGCTTCAGATCTGGGAGAATGAAAAGAATGCTGGTGACAAATGCTAGAGCATGTCTTTCGACTGTATTAGGTTTGGAAAACCAGTAGCCTCAGAGAGGTCTAAAAATTTGGTATGAATTTGGGAAGAGAAGCTGAAACTTATTGTAAAGACTGAAAGACGTTACCATGGAAGTAATTAACATAAATGTTTTAGCTGAAGCTATAGGAGTGAATGAGGTCTCAAAACAGGAAAAATTTAAAGGGAAAAAAAGAAGACTAAAGAAAAATTCATTCACATCAATTAATATCTCGAAAGACTAATGTGTACTAAGTACTAATTTGGGGTCAACATTCACACTTGGGTGTCAGAAGCACGTAAAAAGTGAAGCAACCAAAAGAATGAAAGGTCAAAAAAGTAAGAACAAAAAGGATGCAGAGACTTTTAAGTAGTAGGGGAATAGTCATACAAAATGATAAAGAATAAGAGAAGGCTACTGGGTTTGGGGAAGGATCATAGCTGCCTTTTCAGAGAGCAGTATGTGTAGAATAGAGTTGGAAATAACTGGGTTAAGAAGTACAAGATGCAGGATATGTAGACTATTTTTCTAAACTCACTCTCACTCATGTACACACACTCTTGTTTTTTTTTCACTCCATGCTCCCTCTCTCTCTTTAAATGCTGAAAAAACCTGAATGCTACAGTTGGCAGAAAAGGAATGAATGGAGAAACAGATTAAAGGTGCAAAGGAAACAGATGATTATTTACAAAACAAGACCAAAAGGAAGTAGGAGTTACCCTCGGGCAAGTGGATGTGAGTCTTACACAGAGCTGCATTCAAAGGAAAAGTAGGGTAAATTGAGATTGTGAGTTAGAGAGCAGAGACACTGACCACGGACAGCAGCTGTCTTCTAAAGAAAGTGGCTAAGCTCGGAGGCTGTAGGTAAGGGAACAGAATTAAATGTTGACTTACAACTTGAATAGTGTAAAAAGAGTGAAAAAAAAAAAAAAAAAAGCAGGATACTTAAGAGTTACCAAAAAATTTAGGTTACTTTTAGCGTTTGATATTCTCCAATACTGTTGAACTTTTACGGAATTTTAAAAAATGTTAAAACTGTTGTTTTATAGTTACATAGTTTGTTACATTGATCTTTCATATTTTATTTTTAACATAACACTTGAAAGAAGTAAGGTAGGTACTAGCATGTCTGCTTTACAGATGAGGAAACTGAAACAAAGATATTCTCTCCCAACAAGTAGAACACTATGCTTATCTCATAGGACTACCATAAAAATTAACTGTTTTGAAAGCCATATATTCAAGGTAACTCCTAGGTCACATTTTCATGCTCAGTGCCCTCAAAACACATTGTCTGGATGAAAAAGAAGAAAAGAAAAAGTATAGATTTAGTTAGGCTGCAGATATAAAGCATATGAATTTTCAGCACTAACATATTGTCATGCCAAATTAAAGTAAAGTACCCACCATCTGCCTTCATTACTCATAATTTAGAGCAGAAGCCACAACACTTGGTGCAAGGACTTTTCCACAATTATAGTCGCCTATTATTAGAAAATAGGTATATTCTGTAATTGCATGGTATACACCAAATCATTCAGAAAGAAATAGAAATAAATAAGTACTTATGGTAGCTCCAAGGTGGAGAATACTTATTCCAATTGCTAAACTAAAGCAAAAAACTCCACAGTCCTGTCTGCCTATTATAGATGGGAAAAGGCATTCTAATATAAAGAAAATAAGCCACCTAACGGAAACATATGAACACAAAACTATCAACAATGTAAGCGAAACCCAAATTTCTCAAAGGCCTTGGTTCACTGCAATGGTTTATTTATACTGATGTTGTATAGGAAAATATTTTTAACTATCAAGAGATTTAATCTGATCACTGAAAGTCTCTGACAAAGAAGAAACAAACAGAATCACTGACCTGGAGTGCCCCTGTGGCTTTTATCTTCTTTATTTTCAGGGGGAGGAAGGGGTACAACACAACATGATGTTCAACCACTGTGGCTTTTTAATGGGATCCTAAAGCTCTGCTTCTAATACTACAGAGGCACTGAAGTCTATAATTTTTCAACTGTTACAAAACTTCCTAAGAATAACTTCTACCACTTGACACTCACTGATTTCTTGTTCTGTCATTTTAAAAAAATACTTCTTACTCTGGGTTGTACTTACTGAAAGGGGCCGGGCGGAGACCAAACTACACCGGTCGCGGTCAAGAGATCTTTATTGGGGGTATCGAGCGGAGAAGGAAGAGAAGAGAGAGAGGGCTGCTGGTGTGCTGGGTTTTATATCCCTTGGGCCTACGTGGATTGGGCTAGGGGCGGGCCCAAGGGAAGGCGGGAGATGCTTCTTTCTGATTGGCCCTCCTTTGGCGGGTTCAGACAGTGCCTGGTCAAGGAGGGGAGAAGAACCCGGAACCGGCCCCATCTTAAGGTACGGCGCCATTTTAAGGTACCCCATGTTACCTAACATTCCTCCCTTTTTGTTTTCTTAAATGGGGGAAAATGGGCATCGTGGTTCATCTGGCTGCTTCCTGCTGAGTGGGGGCGCTGTGGGGAGGGGGCACAGGGAGAATCGTCAGGGTTGTGCATGGGGTAGAGTATGAGTATGAGGCCAAGCAATAGGGCGCTATACATGAAGACTTCGTTAGACGTGAAGTCCATGTATGTTCCTCGTCCTCCAGTGCCGTGAGCCAGTTGAGGGGCAGGGATGGGTTGGCGATGAGCCAGCTGTCTGAGCAAGGGTGTTTAAGAATTGGTAGAATCGGCTTGCTGTAGCCATCTAGGGTACTAGGGGTAGAGTTTGGTCTGCCCGAAGAGAAATGAAGATGGTAGTTAATTTAGGGTGCGAGGGCAGGCCTACCCCCTACCCCCCCCAATCCTTGGTATCTGTTGCCTGTCGTTGGCCGTTTAAGAGGTCAGCAGGGTATGAGACTGTCTCTGGAGTCTGCTGTGTCTTCACAAGTCGCTAGGAGCTGGTAGTTTCTGAGGAGAAGCTGGTTAAAGGTTTGGTCAGAGATGGATACTCAGTTTTGAGGGAACGGGAAATAGTTATGGTTTGAGGTGGATATGCCCAGGCATTGCTGGGATATATGCCTCGTGTAACTGACTGGCCCCAGACCCGGTCGGCGGGGTTGTCGATATGTATGGCTCGGGAGGAGGCGTTGTTTTTAGTGGTATAATATAGGAAGGGGGTGTGTGTGTTGATGTGGGAGCCAGACGGCGAAGTGGAACATGTGGAAGAAAGGGTCCCAGCCGTTTTCTATCACAGTGAGAATAGGGCTGGGAAGAGGGCCCGCCGGCGGAGGAAAGTGTAAAGATGTGAGAGGCGGAAAGCCAGAGAAGAGGACTTAGGAGATGCACGAGAGCGGGGCGTAAGCAGTTTGGTTCTTCGTGCGGTCCGGGTTGGTAGCCGGTTTCAACCGGTTGAGCGGTGACCGGAAGATGAGGTGGAGGGTGGTGGTATGGGGGGGGGGGGTTCGTCGGCCGGATCAAAGTCGGGAGCGGAAGGAGAGGTTGGTAGCTTGAGAGCAGCGATAAGGTGTTGCGGCTTGCAAGGGAGGCAGAGGTTGGGTTTGTCCCGTAGAAGAAAGAAGCCATGAACGTAGGGGATCTCTGCCCATTTTCCTGTTCGCTCACAATAGTTGTAGAGATCCCGGAGAAGGTTGGGATCAAAGGACCCATAAGTGGGCCATCTGTTTTGGTTGTCTAGGGGGTAGGTGGGCCAGTTTTGAGTGAGATCAGCATTGTAAGGGAGAGTCAGCCGGCAGGGATGCAGAGGCTCCCATTGTGGAAGGGAAGGTTTGCGGAAATGTATGGCAAAGGGCTGAGTAGGGCGCCCCCTATCAGCCGATTACCATGTCGTGAGTCAGAACTCTGGAGTTGGTCGTCACCAAAACGAAACGACTGAGAGGCCTGTAAAGGCCGAGGGCTGTGGGCCACCTGGTGCCAGGTTTTCGGAGCGAGAAGGGGAAGGGACCCAGGCCTGGTGAGCGAGAAGGAGGAGGAAAGAGCCCTGTTCCCTGTGGGCCGAGTCTGGAATAAGTTTATGGCGGCCTCGCGGGCAGCCGGGATAGGCACCGGCCGACTAATGTCGGATACCAGAAGGGGAAACTTACCGAGATGAGGCCGGTGTTGGGCGTAGAGGTCGGCAAACAGGAAAATGGGCGAAGACTGGCCGGGCTCTGGACTGAGCCCGAAAGGGATTGGGGTCCCACCGAGGGGGGGTGGGGAAGTCCCGATCCGAGTCACAGCACCAATGAAAGGGGCCGGGCGGAGACCAAACTACACCGGTCGCGGTCAAGAGATCTTTATTGGGGGTATCGAGCAGAGAAGGAAGAGAAGAGAGAGAGGGCTACTGGTGTGCTGGGTTTTATATCCCTTGGGCCTATGTGGATTGCGCTAGGGGCGGGCCCAAGGGAAGGCGGGAGATGCTTCTTTCTGACTGGCCCTCCTTTGGCGGGTTCAGACAGTGCCCGGTCAAGGAGGGGAGAAGAACTCCGAACCGGCCCCATCTTAAGGTACAGCGCCATTTTAAGGTACCCCATGTTACCTAACACTTACTGTCGATTTGTAACTCTTTTTATTTTCAGTAACATTTTAAACTTTCTGGTAATTTGATGTAAGTATGAAATCAGAGTACGTCAGACTCACTAAGTGATAAGTTTTTATATGAGGCCAGATTAATAAACCATAAAATCTCTTAAGATTTTATGTGAATTTTTAAAAAATAAAAATCTTAGCTTATTTTATATACAGACACAAGTTTTAAATATAAATTCAAGTTTAAGATAGGTTTTAATATACGCAAGAAAATGTGAAATAAGGCAAGACAAATACTAGCCAATTTTTAAAACATTCTTTAACAATGAATCTCTGGATGGGGGAGGGCAATTGTCTACTTCAATAAATTAATTTTCATCCTTGCCTACTCAGATAACATATCGAAGAAATTCAAGTTAATAGAACAAATAAACAAAAACAATATTAGATTAAGAAGAAATTGAACTGAATCAAAGGCAGAGCTTGGCCGTATTTTCAACAAACAGAATAACACAGTTATATATAAAACTACTATACTTGAAGTCTAGCATGAACATGGTCCATTTATAGGAAGGGGGTGATTATTAAAGACCAAAAAGAATAATTATCTGAATTCTATATTTTTATTCTTTTAACTAGACCTGAAATCAGATAGAATGCATTTTATATTAATAACTACATTTTTGCAATTTATACTTTTTTTTTCCTGCTAAGCAGGCAAAATTCAGTGTTACAAACGTTATTACCAAAAAGCATTATTATTTTATTATATAAGTGGTTCTTGTATTTGTTTTTAAATAAATGGCTATGCAAATTCTTACTAATTAAAGAATGTATACTCTTTAATTAAAGCTTTAAAACACAGTTATGCAAAATGCCCAATATTTTTAAAAAGTGAAGTCTCAATTTCTTATGATGTATGTACACTTATAATTCTTTGCTCAATACTATTTTTGTGACTTCCTTTCACTTTCCCTTCAGCAAAACCCCTCCTTGTCACAACCTAGCCAAGAACAAAAAAGGTCATATGCACAGGAGTTCCTTGATTTCAGTGGCAAGGGATGAGATTTTTTAAAGTTTCTAGCATTTCTGCAGAGTTGGGTTATAAAGGAAAGGCTTATCTAGAAAAAATAAAATTACAGGCGTAGATGAGGATGGTGTTGTTTATTTCGGTTGTTATAAGAATATTTACCTTCATTTATGACAAATGTATAATCTCTTACCTTAGTGACTCTTCTGGATTCAGATTCACTTTCAGATTCTGACTCTGATTCAGAATCTGAAGAACTGTCTTCTATTGAACTAGATTCGGCATTTGAAGAATCTGAAGTTTTAGATTTTTCATTTTCCTTCTCCCCATCTTCAGAATCACTACATATAATAGTAAATTTTGAAATATGAACTTTAACTCCTTTATAGAAGTAGTTTATATAAAAATGGTTTTTAAATTCCAGAATACATTAATGAGGTAATAATAAAGGTATTACCCATAACCAAATAAATTAGAACCCATTCAAATTCAATTCTATCCTGTCATACACATTTCAAATGCAAAAAGTCATAAAATGACACTAAACAATATAATCAAAAACAATGTAGAAAACATTAAATGTTTGATTTTCTAAGAATTAAGTACTACCAGTAACAATGTTAAAGATATTTAGGCTGATTTTTTAAAATGCTATCTCAAAATACTGTGTGTGTGTATGTGTGTGTGTGTGTGTGTGTGTGTGTGTATGTGTGTGTGTACGTATATATATGTATATGATACAGGGTCTCATTGTCACCGAGGCTGGAGTACAGTGGTGCAATCATGGCTCACGGCAGCCTTGACCTCCCAGGCTCAAGCGATTCTCCCATTTCAGCCTCCCAAGTAGTTGGGACTACAGGCATGCACCACCACATCCAGCTAATTTTATATTTTTTGTAGAGACAGGGTCTCACTAGGTTGCCTAGGCTGGTCTGGAATTTCTGGGCTCAAGTAATCCTCCCAACTTGGCCTCCCAAAATATTGGGATTATAGGCTTGAGCCACCACACCTGGTTTAGTAATATATTTAAATATTTATATATCTACTTTTGCTAAAATAGACTTGTATTTTATACATTTTTCTACCCAAGAAAATTACTTACACAAGCTCCTAAATGTGACCTTAAACACATTCTATGAGAAAATGTTAACCAGTTCAAAGGAAATTCTTTTAAAGTAGTATCTTGCTAAAAATTTAAGCTAATCAAATATAAACTTTTAAAATATCAAATGATCACACCTAAGTGCTTAACACCATTCATTTGTTCACCTGCTCAACAAATATTTATTAATTATTGACTACATGTTGGCATTATGTTAGGTGCTAAGGATAACGATGGTTAGTAAGACACAGGATCTCTGTGTGTCTACCCTACAGAGTCTATAGTCCACTAGAGGATACAGACAAGGTGGCAGTGATAATACAGTATAATAAGTAATAAGTAATAAATTATAGCGTGTCAGGAGAACATTTGGAGAGACACCTAAACAAACTTAATGCAGTTAGGAATGCTTCCTGGAGAAAGAGACATATAAGCCAAGATATAGGAGTAAGGCTGGCAGATGGGCAGGGAAGCAGTTCTCCAAGGAGAAGGAATAACATGTGAGATGACCGAACACCCTTCTCTCAGGGGATGACAGATACCTTGTGGTGTTTTATATTTTCCTGGAAACTAAAGGTCTAGTTCTCTCTACCACATGTGTGTGTATTTTTTAAAGAATCTACTGTGGGCCAGAAAGGGCTAGGCATTTCATACCAATCATACCAATTATCTAATTTAAATGCACTCTTCCTGGGTACATTATTATCCCATTTACAATAATGACATTAATATTCAGAAAGGTTAAATAACTTGCTCAAGGGCACATAACAAGAGACAAGAGGGGCAGAACTAGAATCTGAACTCAAGCCTGTCTCATTCCAAAGTCTGTACTTTTTCCACTGTGTCATACTATCTCCCTTCAAATGAAAATATCTTGGAGTGTAAAATTTAAATTTGGTCCTAAATATTTATGATTACTAAAGGGTGGTTTTTGAAGATGCTTAAAGCTTATTAGGAGCTTTAAAAAATTATCCTACTGGCAAAGTTAAAAAAAATTCTAAGAGACAGGGAGAAAAATAAAGGCGGAGGGAGAGGAGTGAGGCAAGGAAAGAATCAATATTTCCTAGAATTGATTTTTGTGGAGGAAATATGATTGCTGTTTATTAAAAATGGAGCCATGGTAACATCTCAGAGCACATGTAATTATATTTGAAGACTGAAAAATATGTTGTTGTTTTTCCCTGGCAAAAAAATGGCAATTTATTATCCCCAATTCACTGGTTAAAATGTGTACTTAAAAATACAAGGTTTAGAATGTATTTGTGGTTCTCTTTGTAATAAACAATTCTTTTAAATTCAAACATGAGTAAAGAGAAAAATCCATTTCTGAAGAAAAGAATAATAAAACAAATACATGACTACAAATTTCTAGTATACTGACTTTTGCCATCTGAAAGGACATTTCATACACTGAACAAAACTTTCCCTTTCTAGAAACAGGACACGTTTTATAACTCATGTCATCATAGACATGCTGATATTAAACCAGAAGTACAGGATTTCTCTCAAAGACAAGGCTATTACAAACCAAGTAGCTCCTTTGCTGCAACAAGTGAATGACTCTAAATATATTTAACTTCTAGCTTTTAAGATAAGATTTTAAAAGTAAAAGTGTTATTTTATTATGCATCGCTCAATTTTGATGGTAATTATTGTTTACCTTACTGCTTAGAGCTTCAGATGTTAATCTAATGAAAAGAATTTACTGGTAACTAGGTTTTTAACTTTGTAATGATGAAAAGCCTGTATTAATTTAACCTACAGATTTCATTTGTTCTGAACAGGAAAAACAATATAAATCACTTTTAAAATCATTAAATCCTGACTTAAATTAATAAAGTCATAATTAGGGCATTATGCTGTGTTTGTTATGGAAGTGCAGGGCGAGCTGCTTTAATTACTGTCTGTAATAAAAGGAGCAGAGAGCGTACTGCGCCCCAATCAGTGCTGTCAGCCACGACTGAGCCGGGCTGCAAGCTCATCAAGTGAGCGGGCAGCAGGCTCCCGGGGAAAGGACCATCATGTCGGCAGAGGCCACTCGCTGACAGCAGTGGGGAAAACAGAGTTGCACAATCCAAGATATTAGCCCCAATTACTCAAAATTTTAATGACACTTTAATACATGAGAACGTTATTGATAATGGGAGATCTTAAAAAGTGCTAACACTTAAAGATCTTATGACCGTCTTCCTTCACAGCCCTTGACTCTAATATTTGGATCATAATCTTTTTAATATAACATTATTTAGAAAAATCAATTGTCTTGGTTACATAATGGCAAAGTGTTGAAGGATTTAATTTTAGCCCTCAGCAAAATTGCTACAAAAGGTAATTAAGTGTTTCATACCTATTGCTTGATCACTTAACTCAGCCTTCCAAGGTTATACCAATTTTCAAAATGTAACCCCAAGATATGTTCAAGTTCAAAATGAAAGCTAAGCATTACAAGTAGGAAAATAATGTGAACAACTAGCACTTTAATTTTAAAAAGATTTAATATCTGGAAACAAATACACACTTTTTTTCTCTCACCATTTTTTGATTAATAAGAAACATCTCTGCCTGGGGCAGACTTTCACAGAATATTTTTTGAAGGAAATTCTGACAAAATAAATTACCTTTTTCCTTTGGCTTTTGAGTTCCTCTTGGCTGTTCTTTTGTTTTCTAGGCCTGACTCCCTTCCACTCTCACTGTCCTGCTCACTGGAGGAGTCCTCACTGCTGTCCTCATTGCTGTCTCCTTCCTCCCCACTTTCGCCTTGTTCTCCACTTTCACTTCCAGATTCACTCTCTGAAAAACAGAACCAGATGTTCTTAGATTTATAGTCATTTAATTAGACACACGGACACCTGTAACTGTCAATATTCATCACAAATGAAACCAGATGTTGAATTTTAGTTCAGTGGACACCACTTGTTTAACATTTTATTCTCACACCCCATTCTTTCAGCTCTATGGATTCCTTTAGCACGGTGAGCTTGGAGGGAGGCAGACAGAGAGAGGATGCTCTGACAATGAGTAGAGAAAAGGTAAGCAAAGGTGAACCAAGTAAACCAAATTTGAGGGAATCTCACTTCAAACCCCAAAGTATATAGCTACGTCAAAAACTTTCTTTTAAAGAATTACATAAGGATTGATGTAAGGCTAAAGAAATAATTTTGGATTCTTCTGCTTGTAATGGGAAATTCTATTTAGAGTAAAAGAAGGCAACAGTTGAATCTTCTTAGGAACAAATCTTGAGAGGAAAAATGAGCCATTCAAATCACCTGGAAAAACCTCCAAATTCAAAGACAATAGGCAAAATGACTAATTAAAGAGTTATTACTTATTGGAGCTAGTAAACGAGTTTTCCATAGGTCAAAGAGATGATCAAGTTACATTGAGGAATTATACTTTTAAATGTTTTATGTATAAATTATGGTATGCTAGGACTGTTTGCAGAAGAGAAGACAAATGAAGAATATATGTGTATTTTTTAAGTGAAGCATAATTTTTTACTATTTAAAATGACTATAACCACAGAGTTGCATCCCAGACAAAAGGACAAACTGTTGCCCTGCCTGTGATCTATGTAACGAAGCCCTCTTAGGCAGGAACATAACCTTTAATTAAACATTCTAATGGTTAAATAATACCAACATCAGGAACGTCCATCACAGTGAAAAGCTAGGACTGCCTGTATTAAGATGGCTTGCAAGGGGTACAAGCATGGGTTCTCAAGTTAGTGTTCGGATTCAGATCCTGGCTCTTCTACTTGCCAGTTGTAAAACTGAGCAAGTTATTCAGCTTCTCTGGGTTTTGGTTTCCTTTTCAGCAAATAGGGATAATACTAGTTACTTTTCAGAGCTGTTGTGAAGATTAAATGGTTTGAAACATATAAAGGTGATTAGAACACAACAGGGTCTGCCACAGGGCAAGGAGCTCATCATTATCATCATTTACAAACAGGAAAGTTTATTTTACTAAAATAAAGCTACTAAATAAGGACATTTCAGATTTGTGGTAATATCCAAGTTACACGCACATACATATTAAGTCAGATAACTGGCTTATGCTATAAACAATGAAAAGAAATCACAGGTAATGTATCACAGATTAATTTATCAGGTATTAAAAACAAAGATTTTTGATAAGGAAGACAGAGAAAAGAGTGAATTACCTTAGGGTAGGGTAGTAGATAACCAAGTAAGAGTTATCTTGGCTTATTGGTTTATTCCCTGGCTCTCCAAGGAATAAAAATTTTAGAGAAAGTTGAGTGTCATTTGGTCTTGGGTCAGATTTGCCTATTAGGTTAAGTGTTAATAAGAGCATCAGAAAGTGACTACTATCTGTGTTTCATTATGCAAATCACTCACAGAATTTTAGCAATGAAGGGACTTTAAGAAATATTTAACTGTACCCCTTCATTTATCTGATATAGAGAAAAGTAGGTGCCTTATTCAATTTGCATAGGTAAAACCCAGGGCCTCTAAATCCTTCCTATTAAGCATTCTTTTCATGCATATAGTTACCCTCAATCTTTAGTTTGTTTTTTTATAGTATATAAAATTCAGAAAAGTATGAGTTCCTGTTTCAGCTATACCAACGTTTTAGCTACTGTCCAAGAGATACTGTAAAGTAAAAAGAGAATTTAGTAATTAAAAATTACTTTGAAAACTAAAGAGTGATATATAAATGAAAGGGATTATTTTGATAATACAAACTTCACTTAAAACTACCTGCTGAATATTATGGATTAGGCCTTGTTTCTGAGATATAGAATGTAATCTACTATGTAAATAATATATGCCAATAAATTATAAAACCCACCACTGTCACTGCTACTATCAGAAGAGTCCTCCTCTTCCTCAGATTCAGAATAAAACTTCTTAGCAGAATTCTCTTGCTTTGCTTTACCTGCTGGGGTCCATTCTTTTGCCTGTTTAAACAAATAAAGTAAATATAAATGAATTCTTATTCAGAGATTTAGAGTTCTGCTAACTTAATCATTAAGAACGTAACTGAATTCAAAAGCAAGCTTAAGGCCTCCACAGAGAATGCAACTGTTAGAAGTCCTGGCATTAAGGCTGATTCACTTTACTCCTAAACACAGCAACACAAATTCTCACTCAGAGCCCCTATGTTAAACCAACAATCTTATTTTAAATATACAATTTTTAAAACTTTTGTGTTTTTTGGCCTACAGAAGATTTAAACAAAAGTAATATATCCTAAAATAGGTGAGCGAAACTAGAAGCAGATACAGTAACAGCAATAACAAACACAAGTTGATAGCTTGACACTGAGGGAAAAGAGAGAAAAAAAAAAAAAAAGAAAAGAAAACATTTAGTGTAGGCAATAAATTGCCCTAACCATCTCAACAGCCTAAATCCTGGAGTAATCCTTGACTTCTCTCTTTTTCTCATATCCTAAACATCTAAGCCATCAAGAAATCCTGTAGCTACCCTGGTCTGACCCACCCTTCTCTCCTGGACTACTCGTTACCTTGCTTCTACTGCCCCTCCACCCTGTCCCCAGCAAACAAACTTTGCAAAACACAGCATCTAGAACGATTCTATTAAAACCTAAATCAGATCAAGCTCCTTTTTGGCCTGAAACCCTGCAGTGGCTCCCCATTTTACTCAGAGAAAACGCCGAAGTCCCTACAACAGTCTGCACAGCCCAATACAACCATCCTTTCATGACTGCCCCTCCACAACTGTCCCCGTTGCCTCCCTCTCTGACCTTTTGCTGCTCACCCTCTTGCCTGATCTGCTCTGGCCACGCCTCACTGTTCCTCCAAATGTCCCAGGCATGCTCCCAGTTTAGGGCCTTCACCCTAGCTCTTGGCACTTCCAACACCATTCCCCCCCACCTTTTTGTTTGTTTTTTAAATCACAGCATGTATTACTTTTTAACATACTATACAATCTACTTGTTTTTTTAACTGTTGGTCTATCCCTAGTAGAATGTAAGTTTCTGGAGAGCAGGGAATTTAAAATATTTTGTGAAATTTTTTTTTTTTTTTTTTTTTGAGACGGAGTCTCGCTCTGTCGCCCAGACTGGAGTATGGTGACAGGATCTCGGCTCACTGCAACCTCTGCCTCCTAGGTTCAAGCGATTGTCCTGCCTCATCCTCCCAAGTAGCTGGGATCACAGGCACCTGCCACCACACCCAGCTAATTTTTGTATTTTTGGCAGAGACGGGATTTCACTATGTTGGCCAGGCTGGTCTCTAACTCCTGACCTCAGGTGATCTGCCTGCCTCGATCTCCCAAAGTGCTGGGATTACAGGCGTGAGCCACCACGTCCAGCTTATTTTGTTCAATTTTAAGTGTGGCTGACACAATAAATACCAATTATATTTATTAGCCTCTTAAAGACTTCAATATTAAATTCAGAAACATGCTTAAGAAAAATATTGACTTTAGTGTTTACTGAATATTGTATTAGTAATAGCATTTACTAATATGAGCCCCTTTAATCACTTTAATACAGTGTATTAGTTTGCTTTTATAGTCATGACCTTGATTTGTCAAGAAGAAATTAAATCATGCTTCATATATGATTTTTTAAAAAGCAGGGAAATGTATACTTCTGAAAAGATAAAATAGTTGAGACTCATTTATTTATTGTACCTCTGAGTTTTTCCTATGTGCAAGTCTTTGCTAGAGTACATACTTTGTTGTAAAGGAGTCTACAGAATGACAGAATTTCTTATTCAAGAATGTTTCTCAGCACTGAATGTACAATAGAATCACCTAAGAATAGTTTTTAAATGCTAATATAAACAATAAAAATACTAATACTAAAAAAAACAAATACCTGGGTTCACCTCCTAAAATTCTGATTTAATTAGTCTGGTGCACATTTGACCTAGTTTTGTTTTGTTTAAAAAATCTCCATATGATTATAATGCGCAGCTACATTTAAAAACCACTAGTCTAAGGCTGGGTGATGTGGCTCATACCTGTACTCTCAGCACTTTGGGAGCTGAGGCAGGAGGATGGCTTGAGCCCAGGAGTTTGAGGCTGCAGTGAGCTATGATCGCACCACTGCACTCCAGCCTGGGTGACAGAGCAAAACCATGTCTCAAAAAAAAAAAAAAAACAAATAAAAATAAAACCACCGATCTAGAGGGTTTAAGGTATGTTGCTTAAAAAGAGAAGCTTGAATATATTTGAATAAGATGCTTACATAAGATCAGCAGTATGGCTTTCTTTTATATGTATTTAAAATGCTTCTGTCTACAAAGATAGTATTCTATAAACAAAGCTCTCCTATATTTGGTAAACTCTGAAGTCCATATTTTTCTTAAATCCAAATATATTTCTCTGAGGTCTGATAAAAAGTTTGTTGGATTAATTTAGTAACACTAAATCAACAATTTGAGAAAACCAGACTTCTATGCTCAAACGTGCATTTTTTCTTGACATGGCCATGAACTCTATGGAGTTTCAGGTTTTAAAAGGCCAAAGACGAACAATAAAAGTATCTTAATTTGTACTATGGTCCTTTATGACTAAAAGACCACATTATCATTCTAAGGAAAAGGAATAATAGGGATAAGAAAAGAAAAGAAGAGAACATAGACGTTAATCTGAAAGTTCCTATGAAGGATAAAATATTGAGAGATGTGTTTATAAAGCAAAATACCCTTCATATGCAGAAGGTGGTCTTTCTGTCAGTAGAGAAGAAAGGACTTTCTAGAACTAAGCAAATAAATTATAAACTAAGGATCTTCAAAACTTACTGGGATCATAATATAAATATCTATTATATCCTATATCCTAGAAATGGTGGTGTGTAATTCAAAGTGACTTCTACTGTCAACCTGACTAGGTTCCCTGTCATTTTGATTAAAATATCAGATTATCTAAACCTGGGCCATTTTTCTTACTAAGTTATATTTCACAGTTACAAGACTTGACCCTGTAAGATCACTTTACAGGAAAACTAGAATAACATAGTATATTATATGCATGAAATACAGTGACATGACTTGGAAGGGAGATGAAGTAGAGTGAGAGACAAGAAAGATAATATGGACATTATTTTTTGTATTGTAGCTGCATTTAAAAAGAAAACTATCTACATTATTTTTATACTTAATTGTGTCCCTCATAGTATAATTTTAAGCCAATTGTCTCAGAGTCCAATAGACTGAAGCTGTTTTCTGCATGGCATCAACAGACAGTGACAGTTTTATCAAACCATGTTCCATCAGTTATAATGATTCTCTGTAAGTTACCAATTATTAATTTCATAAATATAATCAGCAAAATGAAAAAGAAATTAATTTGTCTCTGTTGAATTGGACAGGTGAAATGAACATAATATATTTAAGTACTGTCCCTATAAGGTAGTTAATGCTTAGAAGAGCACATGAAAATGGAAGAAGCCAGCCAACAAACCCATCTATCAGCCAATAAAGAATACTGCTGAGACCAAATTAAATTGCATAGCATTGCTATCAACTCTGAGAAGATAATGCTTTTTGGTGGGTGGGGGCAGCAAGGAGGTAGAGATAAGGCAGAAGTAGGGGCAGGATAAAAGGATGGTTCTACTTGGGCTAAAACATCATGTACCCCATAATGAAAAAAAAAAAAAAAACAACGAACCATAAAAACAACAAACAAGCATAATAAGAAATTAGGAGAGAAAGTATGTCCGTAGGAGGAACCATAACAAAGAACACTCTCTTTATATTCTAGTATCTGATCAAAAGTTGCACAAATAGGCTGTGCACGGTGGCTCACACCTGTAATCCCAGCACTTTGGTAGGCTGAGGTGGGCAGCTCACTTGAGGTCACGAGTTTGAGACCAGCCTGGCCCCATCTCTACTAAAAATACAAAACCCCATCTCTACTAAAAATACAAAAATTAGCCAAACATGGTGGCATGTGGCTGTAATCCCAGCTACTTGGGAAGCTAAGGCAGGAGAATCGCTCGAACCTGGGAGGCAGAGCTTGCAGTGAGCCAAGATCACACCCCTGCACTCCAGCCTGGGTGACAGAACAAGACTCTGTCTCCAAAAAAAAAAAAAAATTTGCACAAATAAGGCAACTCTTTTGAAGAGTACTTAAGAGTATGAAGATTTGAGTAAAAATCAACAAACTCAGCTGCAAGGAGGGATAGACATGTAATTGCTTCTCATATTTTTACATATTACTACTGTTACAAATTTTTGGCTGTCTCTAAGTACAGATCATTTGTCACAACATAAAAATAATGGTGCTAAGTACTAAGGATAATACAGATTTGCAAACAAGCTCAAGGTTCCTCTCCTCATATTACATTATAAAATACAGTAACAGCATGGACAGTGAACTCAGACCTGGGTTGGAATATGGTTCTATCACTTACTTGCCATGTGAACTTAGGCAATTTACTTAAGTTCTCTAAGACTTGGCTTCCTCGTCTGCAAGGTGGGAATAACAATAACCATCACTTACGATCATTATTAGGTTTAAACAAGATAGTTTTTGTAAAACATTATCATCGTACACTGTCAGGGGTTCCTAAATGGTGCTATTATTAATTCCGGCCATGCTTCAAAGCCAGGATAAGTTGGAGTGGTTAAGAGAAACATTTAATAATTTCTCAGAGGTATCAAATTACATGGCCATGATCATTACAGAAACTCTATTTATTAAAGTAATAAAGGTTTTCTTCCACTGTATACAGAAAAGTTAAGAGCAAGGAGGTTAACTCACTTTCCCACAGGAATTAGTAAAGAACTCCAGTTATCTGAATCCTAATTCAATGTATCTTTTCCACCAGAAAAGTACCCAGAAGACAATTCTTAACTGCTCTTTTTTTGTTAACTCCACATTTTAAAGTATTAAATATATTTTGCATAATTGCTAAATACAATTAAAAGGCCTCTCTCCTTATTTTTCTTGTATATATAAGAAAGAAACAGATAATATTAGAAAAGAATGTTAATTCTTTTATCTCAATGGCCAGCATTTTTTTTAAAGATTGAGAAAAAGAGTATTTATATAGCAATTTTTTTTTTTGATGAGAAAGCACCATATTATTCACTTTGTGACCTTGTCAAAGGACATTTTTGGTACACAATGCTCCCTATTTATGTTCAGGCTTCACTTAAAAATGGTTCATCAAAAAATCTAGAAGAACACTTTGTGTGGTTTTTCTGAAAGAGAACAGCAGAAATTATTCAGAAGGATATTGTCAGGAAGCTTACAAATCTCTAAACAAAGTAGAAAAAACTTGATCCAATGAAACTAAATACCTTAGAAATTGAATCTACGCAACTACAAATGCAATAGCACAAATGTGGGTGGCACTGATGCAGAGAATTCAGTTCTCTATTTCCTTGAAGAAAAGGAACAGTACATGTACAATGGCATAGGAATAGTATAATATTTAGTTGCTATAAAGGCAAGGTATATCTAACATATTACATTTAGAAATACTAGAACAATTTTCAATTTCAACTCTCCAAAAAAGCTTTTATATAAAACAATAGCTATCCTAGAGTCTTCCACTGCTTTAGCAAAAATTAATTTCAGAAAGGTCAACTTACCAACTCCATTACTTCTACATTTCGAACTGATGGGTCGGGCGCCACCTCTGGCCAATTAGATAATTCCAGGTACCCAGTAGCTTTAATGTTGAGAGTATGAGATAAGGTGCCAAGCTGGAAATGATCTCTATCTATTAAAAATAGGGAAAAATATAAAATAAACAATATAAGTTGTATATAACAGAGAACAATCATAATCAGAGCTCAAGGTAATTGGCATATTACCTCAAATGTCAAGGAATAAATATAAACTAGGAAGCTCTTCATAGGTCAAAAAACTGATTTCAGTCCATAGATTACAATAATCTCCCCCATAATGGTCAATAAAAAAGCTAATCAGTCAGTGTGTTTAGAGGTGTTGCTCTGAAATGTAGCTTCTCTAAAAATTACTTTACTGTGAATATTAAGAATGACAGCACAGTTAAACAATCCATATACATGTCTTGGCACAAACACATCCAGAATTTTAATAGTTTTTCTACAAAACTGAATTGCTTTTTATTGCTTGACAACATTAAATAAGAAACAATATGAAAACCAAGGTATATAACTATTTGATTCCAACTGGAATGGCTACTTGTAAGGTGGTAAAATACTTAATTAGTCCTTTTCAAAAGCTGGGACACATAAGACAACTTCCCTCTTTGAAAAACCAGTTTAAATATAGAGGGATACTTTTTATAAAATAATTCCTTCTAGAAAAACTGGTATTAGTGTACACAGAATATTTACTTAATAACTCACTATTAAAAGGAATTATATTTCTTATAAAACTATTTAAAAGAGAAATGAAGTCATTATTTATAAGAATAACATAGTTTTCATCTATTGCCCAGTTTAAATGTTAGAATAAAGTCAGAACGCTTAAAATTATTTAGTAAATAAGGTCTACAAAAATATAAACTTTAATATAAAACTTGCTTTTGAGAGCAGATGAATGAGTAGAAAGCATGCTGTTCTTATATATTTATATATGCGAATCATTTATATTTCCTATGAGATAAATTTTAAGCACATTAGAAATGGCAACATCTTGTCATAATTTTTTAGATAACATATGTTTTGTAGTTATATTCTGATAATACCTTTAAAAGGAGACTCAAGCAGTGGCGCAGGCTTTTGTGCTAGGAATATTTTTTTGGCATATTTACTTAAAGCTCCACTCTTTTCATTCGGAACAATAAGCTGCCTAATAAATCTTGTACGGTCTCTGATGTCGTAGTTTTGATCATACTTGCCGAGATTTAATATGTACTGGGTAAGCAATTTTGTCTGTTGGAAAAAAACAGATCAAGATGAGAATACAGTTATTTATGATTATTGATAACTCTGGATAAACATATTTAAAGAGGTAATAAAAACGAATGGTTATGTCAAACAAATGTTGTTCCACAGGGAATATGCATTTCTAATGCTGCAAATGGAATTTTGAAGGCAAAGCACATGTCCTCTTCTGTACTGGGTAGGTGAACGCTGAGTATTGAGAAGCAGCCATGTGCTAGATTATTAAACTGCTGAAGTGGAAAGAAAGGCATCATTAAAAAAATAATCATATATGGCAAACCTGCTGAAGGGTCTACGTGAGAATAATGAATGTGGAAATACAACTAAAAACATGGCACTCAAAACTTAATCGGAAAAATATGCAGGACATCAAAACATCAGAGAGTATTAGGGGGCTGGCAAACTGCTTCTCCTGAGGTGTGTTTTATGAAGAGATACTGTCCCTGGCATAAGCAGTGTCTGCACTCTGACTGCACTCAGTTACTTTACCCTGAATTATGACCCATTAAAGCAGACACATGAATCACTGAACTGGATTACTGCAAATTATTTGCAGTGCATTTAGCTGTTACTTTTTCATAAAAGCAAGCTGCTGATGCCCTCTAAAAACTAGGATAAAAGATTTCTTCCATTTTTCCCCCATGCTGCTTACAGCCTCTAGTAATATTGGTCATTTATTTATTTATGTAAGGGAACAACTTATTATAGTAGCTTTTACACCATAATAAGACTTCCAAAGTCAATTTTTGAATGTACTACATTAACATATATTGAAATAATTTTAATAATAATTAAACCAAAATTGAAATGTTAACAAAATAGGTTTGTATTTTAAACTACAAAATAGGTTTGTATTTTATTGAAAAAGCATAGTTTTAATGAGAAGGCTACATGTGTACAATTTTAACAATAAGCCAAATGGAATTCATAATACATGGGAAAAATAAACTGAGAAACACTAAATCATTTACTTTAGAAGATTTTATGCACATTAGAAGCACATAAAAAATAAAATCAATCAAGTTAGGCAGAGCTAAAGACAATTCTAGAACAGTAAGTCAAAGTACAGAAATGGTGTGGTAAACTCTTACAATAAGGGCTTAAGATAATTGATTTGATAGAAAGCAACCTTATTTCAGTAGCAGAGTAGTTAAAAAGGATTAATCTAGTTTTATTAAAGTAGAATTATAAAAAATACAAGTGAAAATGTTAATAGAGCTATTCTGAATTTGGGTACCAACAATTGCTATTCACTAATTGCTAGAACATGTTGGTTCAAGTACAGGTAAGAAAATTTCTATGATTCATTTTTTAAAGACAATTAGCAAAATATTCACCAACTGAGGAATACAATGCAAAACCAGCTTAAAAGAAAATGTGGTACACTAAACTGTGTAATTAACTTGCTGGAAAAACCTGGGAAATCCACTTAATCATTAGTTTTCTCAAACGTGGAGTTAGAATTTACAACTTGGTTAACTCTAAAGTCCATTTTAGTGCTGAGATATTAAATCTGCAACTAAAATAAATCAAAGAAAGAATCTCTTAATTTCAATGATTTTTTTTGAGCTAGCAGAATGATACATTTGGCTTGTATTTCTTACCCCAAAATTAGTTTTTAGGAAATTAAACATTTTCAATATGTCAACAATTTTGAAAGTTCGGTAGGGCATTTAAAGTAATTAAAATTATATAATTTAAAAATTTTTATTGACTGTAAAATGTATTATAAGCTTATAAATAAGTTTTATTAAAATGTGTTTTCAAACATAACATTCTTTCTAAAAGATAAAAACATATTTGTGTACAATGATGCACTAAAACCATAAGCAGAATAATTATTCACCACACATTTACATACATTAATCAGTTTCTTCAGTGCATGTATCTAGTAACAAGGCACTGGTATTTCTCTGGAGAATACATTTTTATATGGCCTAAGTTTTTTTAAAAAAATAAAATTGCAATCTTTTTCAAAATTAAATTCTACAGTGAGTATAAAATTGTTGACATTTTCAACTTTCTTCTCTGTAGACCATATTTGGGTATAATGAAGAAAATACCCTCTTTACAGTATTTTTGGACAATCATGTAATCTCAGGGAAAATTCTACTGAATGAAGAATAGTACCAATCCTTGCTTTTATGTTAAAAACTGTAAATATTTCAAACCCAAATATTTAGCTTTTCCCCCATGCAGTCAATGAAAAGTTTTTACAATACTGACAAAATTTTCAAATAATTATTTTATTTATCCTTTTAAAGATCTTTCATCAATTTAGATACTACAAAACCAACTGCCTTCTCAATTTCATTTCACTATACACAATATACATTTTTCTAATTAAAAACAGGTGCTCCATCAAAAGAGTCTTCACAATAGGTGAGACAGTGCAAATGACAACCTCTTGATTAAATCTTGAGCTCTCAACATTTAACCTGTTCAGTTCTTCCCTTGCCTGTGCAGGGAAAACTTTCAAAGTCTTTCTGTTTGCAAGACTTGTTTCTAATAACTGCTGTTTGCTAAAATTTTTCAAAAGGTAAAATTTTTTGGCATTTACTAGTGACACTTTAAATAATCCAAACAATTTGTGAACCAAAACTTAACCAATATACAGAAGACTCAATTATCAATAAAAAATGTTTAAGCCAATATAAGAAACTTAATTTACAAAGCAGTTCTTCACAAAATCATATATCTAAAATTCTGTTGCTAATATGCATTAAAGACAGTGTGTATTGTTATGCTACAGAATGGTTCTTCAACATCAGTTTCATAAGGGAATTTTATAGTTCGGTCAAACTGTGTATACTAATATCAGTAAATTTGACAACTACGGTTTTATTTCAACTGGCTGAATAAGCAGAGTTTGTTAGCATGCACAACAACCAATTCCCACAACACTTCTCTTCCATAGTTTTCTTAATTTAATAAGAACATTGATTTTTACCATGACAACGTCCTTTCATCAAAAACAATTTTATCTTCAATGTTGAGCTTTTTAATTTACAACAGCATTTGCTGTATTTTTGACAGAATAAACTTCCAAAAGCTTTACTTTGCTCCCATTTGCAGCCCTGACCAAACAAATATACAAATACATTGAACGAAAAAAGTCTATTTTTGGAATAAACTGATTTTCTATTTGGAAACCAGCAGTGTTGGGCCTTTTTTCTACTAATGGAGCCAACACATTAACAGCTATTGTTTCATTTTTCATATGTGCGTAAGAGAACATAGAATAAAAGTAAAAAACTAATTTTCAAAAAGTTATTTGATCTAAATGAGGTCATGTTTCATACAGAATTATATAAACATCTTCTGCACCTGTACGTATTAAATTACCTTAATGCATAATCTTAAAGTAATTACTAGCTTTTTAAATGTATGTTGATTCTTTTGTAGCAGATTGTTGTGTCTTCTGCTTGTCGTGTGGTCAATGAGATCACTAGCACTCTCGTGATGGTTGGTAAATGTCAACAAATATTTTATGCATGTTAAGTACTAAGTGGAAATTTAGCACTTTATTCTTTGTTAAATGTACACTTCCATTTTAATAAATGTATTGCCGATGATTTTATAACAAGATAAAAAAAGAACTGCCAAATAATAAAACGAACTTTAGACTTACACTATACAATAAATGACAAAACTACTGTAGCAACAGTGCTTTTACCACTCTCTTTAATGACCTAGGACAGGACTATTCAGTCTTTACTCCTGCACATATTTCACCTGTAACCAACCTCTAACTTCCCGTGTTTTCCTCTAATTCCACCCACTGGCAGCCTGGAGCTTCATGCATCTCATAGGCCATGGCAACACTTGCTGGTATATCAAGTTGCTGGCAAATGAAGCATTGTTAAATACTCATCTCTCCACCTCCAGCAAAGCAAAAGACAGCTTTTCCCACCTGCTTTGTCAGAGTATACTTCATTTGTCAGCACAAATCCTGCCTGCTGTTCTAAAAGGAAGAAGTTAGTTATGTTACATCTAGAAAGGGTGGGAAAAAGATATAGTCTTTCAGATTTAAATGGCTCACATATTAAAATGAAATCTCTGTTCACTGCACTTGTGTCTTAACATGCCACTAGACAAAATTATGGCAGAAGATAGAAGACGTCAAAGCGGAGGTCTACAAATTAACTGTGCTATTTTAATGCAAATATTAGTGATATTACTTCATTAAAAATTTGGGACAAATCCTAAACTAGATGGCATGGAGACAACAGGCATAAATTAGATCTGTCCAGGGAAACTGTTAGGAAGAAAATAGACAACATTTAAGTAAACAATCATGACATTTTAATATCACCAGAGGCTCAATCCAAAACCAGATGGGACATTAATTAAATAGTACTTTTAAATTTGTTTTATTCACAAATTACACAAGATAAGCAATGACAATATAATGTATTATCATTAACAAAAATATTCAATATCATATATACAGCTATTTATTAAATTTTGTTTTCAGACTAATTTTCCTGCTTAGATTTAAGGAACCAGTATTGGTACCAACTAATGGCTAATGCTATCCAGATACTAATTACATCAATTACATTTTCTTCAGATTGACTCTAAGTCACTGTGACACAGGAAAAATGAATTTGAGGGACTGTTACATAAAAATTAAGAAATTCATTATTACACAGTGAAACCTCGTCTCTACTAAAAATACAAAAAATTAGCTGGGCATGGTGGCGGGCGCCTGTAGTCCCAGCTACTCAGGAGGCTGAGGCAGGAGAATGGCGTGAACCCGGGAGGCGGAGCTTGCAGTGAGCCAAGATCGCACCACTGCACTCCAGCCTAGGCGACACAGCGAGACTCGTCTCAAAAAAATAAATAAATAAATAAATTCATTATTTAAAAGACTTCTGACAATAAACTGGTAAATATTTATTCAAACAATAGCTTTCTTCTAATAGATTATAAGTCAGTACAAATAACTAAAAAGGTCTCTTAAAATATAGTCCTAATATATATTTTACTATTAATGTTATAGTTCTAATAATATCTTTACTATTACATAAAAAGGACACAGAAGTCTGTATTTGGCATAGTAAAGATTTATATTGGTTCTACATTGTTGCTTTTTTTAACAGGATGAAACAAATATGTTTGGTAAATGAAGTAAACTCTACACAGAATTCTTAACTTACACCAGAGGCAAACCTAAGCAGTACCGTTGTTCCATCTAATTAGTTCCCCCTCCCCTCCCCTCCCCTCCCCTCCCCTCCCCTCTCCTCCCCTCCTTCCCTCCCTCCCTCCCTCTCTCTCTCTCTCTCTCTCTCTCTCTTTCTTTCTTTCTTTTTTGAGATGGAGTTTCGCTCTGGTTGCCCAGGCTTGAGTGCAATGGCGCGATCTCAGCTCACTGCAACTTCTGCCAACCAGGTTCAAGTGATTCTCCTGTCTCAGCCTCCCAAGTAGCTAGGATTACAGGCATGTGCCACCACACCCGGCTAATTTTTTTGTATTTTTAGTAGAGAGACAGGGTTTCACCATGTTGGTCAGGCTGGTCTCAAACTCCTGACCTCAGGTGATCTGCCCGTCTCGGCCTCCCAAAATGCTGGGATTACAGGTGCGAGCCACTGTGCCCAGCCCTAATTAGTTTCTTAATTTCATGACTAAACAGGATTATTTATGTGACTTAGATGGAATTTCTGAATTTAATAGTATCCACCTTTTTGTCAACTTGAAAAGTTTTCTGTAAGGTCTTCCTTTCTATATTACATTCACCTGAGTTTTTCAATGCCAAGAAAACATATCAAAGAAAGGGTAGAGATGTCACTTCAGAGTGTCCAAGTCTCCTTTTGTTAAATCATATTAAAGAGGCTTTGGGGGAAGGAGATTTCTCCAAAGACCTGAATCACGGGCAAGAGAGAATCTGCTTTTAACTTTAGGAGGAATCCCTAAAACATCAGTGTGATTTACAAAATCTCTCACTAAGAGTAAAAAAGAACTTAAAGAAGCACTTTCTTTTTTAATAGCAGAAAAGTAGAAACTTAATTGTCTGACGGAGATAGTAATTAAATTGTATCTACACATATCCATATTTCAAAAACATGATATTAAGCAAAACAAGTTGCAAACGTATACATAGAGTATCTACTTACGTAAAATTTGAAAACTCACAAAAACAATCATACATTGCTTATAGATGCATATTCATATAATAAAAATATACAACATGGATGATTGAATGAAACACACCAACAAGGTGGCAGTGGTTACCAATGGGGAAGAAAGGAAGGTGTGAACAGAAGCTTGAGGTTCTAGTTCTATACATCTTACATTAAATAAATAAATAAATAAATAAAGGCAAATGTGAATATCAACTTAATCCTAGTGGTAGATATACACATATGTATTTATGCTATTATGTACTTTTCCATAGGTTTGCAATATTTCATAACTAAAAATAAAAATGAGCTAAGAAAAACATTAACTTATGGCACTTATCACTACATTTAAAAGATGATACACTATTAGAGTTTAAAAACAAAAGCATCTTTTATTCATTAACTTTTAAATTGTTATTAATTGGTTTAATTAAATCCTATCTTTCTTCCTCAAACTTCAGTAGACTATTTCAAGGAAGTCATGCTAAATCTTTACACTGCCTTAACAGTTCTAGATTTCAGCAACTTTAACTGGTTTCAGTCTTTCAACTTTTTCCCCCACATAAAAGTGAAATTACTCCTCTGTGAGAGTATTCTAAGAGTGTTTTCTACTCTTGATACTTATTTCTAACCAATTTTTTCTTTACAAACTAAAAAAAAAGAGGGGCGGGGAGATTTCAGCATCCTACTTAGAAAATCTCAGTAGGATAAACCCAAGTCAGTGTTTTTTTTTCCCTAATAAGAATACATTTTTTCTCAGTAACTAGACTAGTTTCTTTACTGTAAATCATCATATTCCCTAAGAAGAATACAGCAGTTTCTCGCTAGGGTTACAAAAGAAGGATAACTAAAAAGAACTAGGCACTATTATGTGCAAGGAAACCTAAGCATTTGACATGAACTGTTTCATGTTATCCTCATAATAACTTTGTGAGGTAGGTACAGTCAGTTCTGCTCTAATGCTTGTTTTGAAAATGTGCATTTGTTCCAACTCAGTTGGCATATTAGGGAACAATTTGGGCATAACATGAATTTTGTGGTGATTTCTTCTGCAAGAAATACTAGGTGAAGGCATAAAAATGCGCCCAGCTAAACAGAGATGTGTAGGAATACACAAAACATACATACCTCAAACATGTACTTCAGAGGTTAACATCTACATGTGTTATGCGCCATATTCATGCTCATTAGGAGGCACAACTTTCCATCCAATTTCAGATTAACCCTCTTTCTACCGCTTAACAAGTATAGCCTTTCTTCCATAAGCAAACCTCAAGTCTTTTTCAATATAAAGAGCAGTATCGTTGTAGTATTTATTTGTTAATAATTTAACACGTGTAAAATTGTACTCCTGGGTTTTTTTTAGGTTCCTTTTTAAAAAATATGTCACCAATATAGTTTTTGAGTGTTGTGACTCTAACTCCATTTTTCTAATAATCCCTATGGTTTTTATTGTGTGATTTTGTATAGCACAATGATTTTAGGAGCATATATGTTGCAATATAGCAAAATTGACTATAATAATTCCCATTTTACAGATGAGAAAATGAAATCTTAGATAGGTTATATGATTTGTCCAAAATCATGTAAGTGGTACAACATGATTTGAAGCCAGTCTATTTACCATATTATGCAACCACTACCACCATCCATCTCTAGAATTTTTCATCTTCCCAAATAGAAACTCTGTACTCATTAAACAATAACTCCCCATCCTGGTTCTTCTTATGTTAAGTAATTCTGGATATACAAGATACATTTGGACATTAAGAATGCTATGTATTTTAGAGACTGGACATTGTTAAACTCTTTGAATGAGAACAGGATTTTCATTTGTTTTAGCAGGTAATTAACTTGGTTGGGGTTCAAGGTACAAACTCAGTCTCTTGGGTACACCTCAAATTTAGCTTGGTTCTTTAATTCCTAGCTGTGTCTCTCTGAATCCACCCTGCACAAGTGTGGTTCAGATGCCAGCCAAAAACTTAGGTACAATTACTCCCAGATTTTGAGATTCTCCCACACTGGCTCTCTCCTTTCTACTATTTTTCCTTAACTTTCCAATGTCTGTAGCTTTCCTGAACTCTCTTCTCTACTTCCTCAAGCCAGAAGGATTTTGAATTTCCTTTTGGAGATCTAGCCACTGTGCACAGTGCCAACTGCAGACTGTCCTCAGGATAAAAGCCATAAAAACAGGGAAAATAACTCTGTGCCATCCTTCTTCTAAGTATGAATTCCCCTCCAGATTCTCTTGCTTTTCTTTACTATTCTGTGTCTTCAGAAAGTCATTTGTTTCTTGTATTTTTCTGGAGTTTACAGCTGTTTTCTATGGTAGGGTCAGTCTAGGATATACTGAAAACAGACTGCTAACTAATTTTTAAATTATTTTTTATATTAGGTCAAAAATAGTTTGAGGTAGATAAAGAAATTTATTATTTGATTATTCTTCAAACATACAAATAAATACAATATGCTAACTCTTATAAAAATCAATTTAGACATTATAACCCTAAATAATTCAATAAAAATTATAGAAATGTTCACTGAGGTATTTAGGCCACCAGGAATTCAGATCTACAAATAAATATCAAGACTTCACGGCAAAGCAGCTCCTCATCACTGTAATCGACTCTCCCTAGCTTAGTTTTAAAGATGGCTAAAATAAATAAGTAGAGAAAACAATTCTTAGTATTTCAGTCAAAACAATTATTTTAGTCTGTCTTATATCTAATGGATTACACAATTTTTAAAAATTCTATCAAGTTGATGGTGCTTAAAACCATTCTTTAAAACTAATTTTCAGGCTTGGTGCAGTGGCTCACGCCTGTAATCCCAGCACTTTGGGAGGCTGAGGCACTTGAGGTCAGGAGTTCGAGACCAGCCTGGCCAACATGGTGAAACCCCATCTCTACTAAAAATACAAAAAAAATTAGCCAGGTGTGGTGGCAGACACCCATAATAAGCTACTCAGGGGGCTGAGGCAGGAGAATTGCTTGAACCCGGGAGGCAGAGGTTGCAGTGAGTCGAGAACACGCCACTGTACTCCAGCCTGGGCGACGGAGGGAGACTCTGCTCCAAAACAAAACAAAAAACAACTAATTTTCAGTTATTAATTCTCTCAATCTCCTCTTCTTGAGAAATGAGAAATATTCAAAAACAGAATACAACTCTTCAAGACACTATTAATCTATTTTCATATTTAATCACTTAAAAACAATGAGCTACATAAAAATTTGTGACTTAAAAAAAAAATCACTGTGTTTTCACCATTAGGTGGTGGAGCCTATTGTAGTTTTCTAGAAGTATCATTCTAAAATATAAAATATCACGTATGTAATCCCAGCACTTTGGGAGGCCAAGGTGGGCAGATCACTTGAGGTCAGGAGTTCCAGATCAGCCTAGCCAACAGTGAAACCCGTCTCTACTAAAAATACAGAAATAGCCAGGCATGGTGGCACATGCCTGTAATCCCAGCTACTCAGGAGGCTGAGGCATGAGAATTGCTTGAATCTGGGAGGCAGAGGTTGCAGTGAGCCAAGATCACGCTACTGAACTCTAGACTGTGTGACAGAGGGAAACTCTGTCTCAAAAAAAAAAAAACAACAACAAAACAAAAACAAAAAAACACTTCAGAAACTGAGCTCCAAAACTGCCATTAATAATAGAGGTCAAAAAAAAAAACAAAAAAAAAAACCTGAGTGCAAACTAGTTGTCTTCAAATTCACTGGATAAGAAGACATGAAACACGCTCTACAATATCTAAATAAACAGTACTACATTTCATTATTGGTTATTCACAGCTACCAAGAAAAGGGCCAAAGAAAGAAGCTTTACTTAGTTTGATTAAGTCTTGATTGACATTCGATTCTGGTATTACTTTAACAATAATCCATAAGCTAGATATATTTAGAGTGTCCAAACCAGAAAGAAAAAAATCCTAACAGTCTAGGTATCATATTGACCTTTGCTATACCACAGGGATTTAGTGAACACCATGGAGTTTCAGGCTAAAACTCCCTCTATTTTATCAAGAAACATGAAACTCAACAGCAAACATAGGTGTTTCTTTACTCAGTTTTTAGAAAGTATCTCAATGTACGAAGAAATCTACAGACACTTGGAAAGGATTAACTGATTCCTTTTAAAGATGACTTACAATGTAAAGACAAAATCTAAATCATGGAAATATGCTCCATTATTTGCAATTATCTGGTTACAAATCTTGTAGAAGGAACCAGCAAAAGCTATAATAATATAACTCGTATCATGATTAGGGATGAAGATAATCCCAAAGCATATAGAAATGAATTTGAGGAATCGACCTGAGGATTCTGAAAGGCAAACATTAGCTTACTAGAAAGTAAGCGTGGTCTATGGGGAAGCAGGAAAGGCAGACAGAGAGGGAGACACATATAGAGAGATACACAGCAAATACAAAAAGAGAGAAACAAACAGGGATGGAAGGGAAAGGAGACAATGACAAACACACTGGACTGTAGTACGGGGGTGGGGCACTGAAGGGAGGAAGGATGTCAGAGAGATACCTAGGCAGAAAAAGTTTTGGGGAAGGGGACAAAAACAAAGAGGGGAAGTGGAGAAAAAAAATCACAAAGGCAAAAGAAAGAGTCAGAGAAAAAGTGAAAATTAGAGAAAAATAGATAGGACACAGAGCATAAAGCTTCCCAAGAAGCCTAGCTGCAAATGAGCAAGAATCTTTTTCCAATTGTACTAAACAGGTAAGTCCACTCACAGAGAATAGCAATTCAGATATAGGAAAAATCCCTATTTTGTACACAGAAGCAACAATGATTCCTCTTATTAACAGCTGCTCAAAAAGTCAAGGACTTAAAAAATGAATATTCTAAACTGCAAATCTGGTGAATTATACTACTATTAAAAGTGTTTTCCCTTTCCTCTGCAGGACAAGGTCCATACTACTTAGCAGAGCATACAAGCCACTCCATGTATTCAAACTGCAAAATGTCTTAGTCCATTTGGGCTACTGTTAGAAAATACCATAAACTGGGAAGCCTCTTAATAATATAATTAATAATAGAAATTTATTTCTCACAGTTCTGGAGGCTGGGAAATCCAAGATCAAGGTACCCACAGTTCTGATGTCTAGTGAGCACCCATTTTCTAATTTACAGGTGGCACCTTCTCGCTGTGTCCTCACATGGCAGAAGCAGCAAGCTAGCTCTCATGGATCTCTTTTATAAGAGCATTAAGTTCATTTATAAAGGCTCCACCCTCGTGACTTAATCGCCTCCCAAAGGCCCTACCTCCTAATACCATCAAATGGGTGATCAGGTTTCACCACATGAACTTGGGGGGGATATAAACTTTCAGACCATTGCACCTGCCATTCTGGACTCATCTTTAAAAAGTTTCCCAGAAACACCAAGCTGTTTCTTGACTCTGACCCTGTGCTTTCCTCTTTCTGTACAGTAAACCACTCCTTACGAGCCCTTAGTCAAGAGTCTCATCCTTTATAAAATTTTCTCTGACCTCTTGTCTACTTCAGACTGTCAATGATTCGTCTAGAATTCCACTGTATGTCAATACTTCTGCTACAGCATTACCACACACTATTTCATTTTTTAATCTGTTTTCTCTCCTAGTAGACTAGAATGTCATCTCTTTGCACTAGTATCATCTAACATAGAACCTGAAACAAACAGGCACCTAGGAATTGTTGAATGGTCAGACTAATGAAGGTACAGACCTCTGCTGTTTGATCAGAGTGAAGTGGAAAGTACGTATTAGATAGGTTGACTAACGTTTGCCACTCACCTGTTTGGAGTTGGTTAAATACAATTTTGCTCCCAGATTTAATATCTGCAGTTTTACCAGATCATCTTCACTAGTGAAGCTTTTAGCCATCTTTCTCAAAACATCAGGGGCAATTTTAGGAACTCGTTCACAGTTTTCTCCAATTAGCCAAAGAATACTTGCTCTAGCAACAGGAACCTAATATGAGAAGCAGATTACATAGTTGGAAGTAAGTTAATCATACTCTAATATTAACATAGAAAAGGTTTTAACTACTACAAAAATTTTACAGCTATTAATTCATTTAATGTATATCTAGGAATTATTCCTGTATTTACGAATTTTCTTCAGTTATCAAAAAATAAACACATAGGAAATCTCATTAAAATTGATTTTGAAGAGAATATCTTAGAAAATATTCATAGAGCAAAAACCAGTGGTCTAGAATCTAGATTCTATCAGAGATGAACAAATTCTAGAAGCCAGTCTAGCTGCCCATACCTATTTGTTTCTCCATTATCTGTTGCTGCTTTTGTGCTATAATGGCAGAAATAGTTATAATGAAGACCATAAGGTCCTCAAAGCCAAAAATATTGACCGTCTAGCAATTTATAGAAATGATTTGCTGACACCTGCTCTAGAGCAGCAGTTCCCAAACCTCAATGCCCATAAAAATCATCCAGGGTTCTTACTAAAAAGACAGGTTCCTGGGATCAGCTCCAAAATAGTATTTCTGTGGTGGGGCCCAGAAATCTATGTTTTAATTTAAAAAGCGCCACAGATGATTCCTGACACAGGTGGTCCACAAAGCCCATCTGAGAACCCTCAGATAATACCGAAAAAGAAACAGATCAATTAGGTACTATGATTCCAAATCAAAACTGTTTTTGCTCTTAATGTATTAGCATCTACAACACTGGAAATATATCAAACTGATAAGATCATCAAGGACTGCTTATAAAATCATGAATCCCGGTCTATTATTTGGTCAACAAAAGAAATAGGGATAAATTTGTCCAATATTGCATTTTGGGATTATATTTTTAAATAAGCTACATTTCAATATAATTTATCTTCTTAAAAGTCGCTGCTTTGTGGCAAATTGGAAACCTTCCATCAGTACCATTAAGACCAACAATTTAGAGTATGCAAATTAGTTTTATTACTATTTGCTTATTTGTATCCTCCCCTTTTCCAAAAGGAATTTGAGAGGGTGTGTAAATTAACTTCAGTGAACATTTTCACCTCGCACAGAAAATTTGTTTTTTATAATAAGTGAAAAGGCTGACAGCTATCATTAAAAGGTGGCATCACGAGGAAAGATAATGTTCTTTTTAAAAAGTCCTTTTACAATTTCTCAAAGTCCAATATTTTCTGTGGTTTCATGGCTATACATAGTATGATTGTTAAAGAAAAAAGTGAGAACAAAGGACCTTTCCATAGCTAAAATTTTATCACAATATCTACCATTGCAAAATCTTTCAAAACACCATTATGAAATTATATAAAAATACTAAGTTTCAATATTGAGTCCTTCACTAGAATCAGAACGAGATGATCAAAAAAAGCTTTTAAATAAAAAGGTATATATTTTAAAATATTATAACAGCACGTCTTTAAATTATTATTTAGCATAAGTTTGGTAGACAGAAGAAATCCACATACTTATGCAATTAAAAAAAGGTCTAAGTGCTATTAAAAATCTGTTCATGCAGTGTGATAAAACTGATGCTCTTATTGTATACTGATTTCTGGAAAGAAAAGAGGTAATTTCTAACGTTCCAAAGGTTACACTGCATTAAGACCTTACTCCCAATCTATTATTTTAAATTGGGCTAAAGAATAGTAATTGAGTGGTACATTAAATTTTCCAGTATAGAGCAATTCAAGTTGCCTGCCATAATGAAAGGTAGGTCTAAATAAGAATATATGTGCAACTTCAGATTTCAGTTATGCTAGATTTATTTTTCTTAAATATTTTATTATATATTGCTAGTATAAAAATAAGAATTCTATGACATATCATAATCTATTACCCCATTTTAAGTAATTTTCTTCTGGTAACAATCTTTTGCAATTAAAAAGACAATCCCAAAATCAAGTAATGTTTAAAGAGATTGTTTATATTCATGAATATACTAAAATTAAAATTAAAATATTGGAATACTGTAAACACTCATAATACATATATGTAAAATACAACTCTTTGAAAAAATTAAAAATCAATAAATCATAATGCTCACAATAAAAATCTCAAGGTGGTGGTGAGAATAAGATTTGTAGTTTTCTAGAACTGAGCTAATAAAATCCCCAAGGAAAAATTTTTAAAACTTAGAAAACTTCATCACAAGAAATAATATCAATATAAATATACTTATACCAAACTTTTGGTGATGGCATTTTATTACAAAGCTTAGGAAACTGACAAAGACAACATTTTTGAGCAGGTGGATGGGATCAGAATACTAAGATTTTTGGATTCCAGCTTTCCCTTTCTCTTCCCATTAAGCAACAGGACTCTCATTTATACACCACTGACACTATGAATTCATAGCCACTACTTTCAAAGATTTGAAGCACCTGAAAAAAAGGCAAGTAAGAAAATTAGTCACTCTTTAGAGGCCGAGCACAGTGGCTTATGCCTATAATCCCAGCACTTTGGGAGGCTGAGGCGGGTGGATCACTTGAGGTCAGGATTTCGAGACCAGCCTGGCCAACATGGTGAAACCCTGTCTCTACTAAAGATACAAAATCAGCCTGGCACGCGCCTGTAATTCCAGCTACTTGGGAGGCTGAGGTACAAGAATAGCTTGAACCCAGGAGGTGGAGGTTGCAGTGAGCTAAGATCGTGCCACTGCACTCCAGCCTGGGTGATAGAGTGAGACTCTGTCTAAAAAAAAAGAAAAGTAAATTAGTCATTTTTTGTTCCCCATGGTCTTTTTAACCACAAAATAAATAGAAACATTGAAATAAAACCAAACTAATAATACACACACAGACACAGACACAGGCACAGACACAAACACAGAGTCATACATATGATATAATACTTTCATCATGAAGCTCTGCTTTTCAATATTCTCAAAGACAAACTGGATTGTAAATGACTTTGCCTGATTCTTTATTCTAAATGCCCTGAGAAAGTGATTAAATGCACTTTTCAAAACTTGTACTAGAAGGCAGTTTCCACAGCCACTGCAACCCATTAATTTGCCTGCAAAAACAAATAATGATTCCTAGCCCACCACAGCAGTTATAGAAAGACATCTAGAAAGATTTTACAGATCACTCTGTAAGCAGTTCAATTTAAAAGCTATTGTGTTTCAACACCAGCCCACTGCACAGTGCAACAGTCTAAAGTAAACCCTACAAAAACATCAATTTCATTTATTTAAATTTGTCAAAGGCAAAATCAGTAGACATCTAAGCAAACTGCATACCAACAGCAAATCAGATCTAATACTCTGTATCTGGACTCAATATGCATTAAAGCCTAAGCCTGAATTACAATGGGGTGTCAGAGAAAGGGTGGGTAACTTGTGAAATGGCAGGCATCCCGTGAGGCATCTGGGCAATGAGGATACAAAGTGCTATTTCAGTATTACTCAGTTTTTACAGAATAACATCTTTCAGTTGTTAAGATATGAAATCCCAACTGTCCCATTAAACATTATGTGAAATCCTGTCAGAGCAATCCACAGGTAGTATGGGTTGTTTTGTTGTTGTTGTTGTTGTTGTTGTTTTAAAGACAGGGTCTTACTCTGTCATCCAGGCTGGAGTGTGGTGGTGCAATCATGGCTCACTACAACCTCAAACTCCTGGGCTCAAGCAATCCTCCTGCCTCAGCCTCCCAAAGCGCTGGGATTACAGGCATGAGCCACCATGCCCAGCTGATAGTATGCATTTTATTATAGAACTCCAAAACCAGTATTTACCATAAATGAAGGATACGCCAAAGGACAGAATACTCACAGTCAGAACATGTAAGTTGACTGTATTACAGACATAAATCTATTTGATTTGACCGAATTCAAAATGTAAAATACATTTAAACTTTAGTTTTTATATTTTCAATTATTACTAAATAACCAATGAAAACAAAGCCCTGAATATGATAAAATCTATGTTCTCTTTTTAAAACAAATTACATAGCTAATATCTACTGAGCTCTTACCACGTGCCATGCACTGTTTTTGAGAGCTTTACATATTTTCTCAGTCATTCATCACCAAAGCCCTATGAAGTATGCTCTACCATGATCTGCACTAGATATATGAGGAAACTAGGGTAACAAATGGGTTAAGAAACTTGCCCACAACTCACAGCTGGTTAGTGGTGGAACTAGGATCAGAACTCCAAATCTGAATCCAAAATTCACACTGGATCACTGGGTAGCGACAAAATGAGTGTGGTAAACTAGGAAGAATACTGGTCAGCAAGCTGTTGAGACTGGCTCTGATCCCACACTGATGGTGTATATCAAGGAGGCAATTAACTTCACCTCGTTGGGGTCACATTTACTTACTAATCAGATGAAGGATTATTCCTTCATCCTCTGTTTGTCTGCCACATTGTGCAATGGCTCCCTTAGTGCCTCCTGCCATTTCCCCAAGAGCCAGATTTTCAGGGCAGACCCAGGCCATCCTCTTGCCTGTTCCCACACCCATGTATAGTGGGACATTTTCCCACTTCTTTCACCTCCTCTTTTAAGGATAGGTGAGGTGGCCAGGTGGGAAGAGGTCTTGCTATCACTTCTGTTCTCTCTCCTTCTGGAAGAAAGATGGACCCAGGATTCTGCCCTAATAAAGTGGCTCAGGCACTGAAGGAAAACATGCTCAATATTGACCCTTTGTCCTTAGACATTGGACAGACTGGCTTTTCCTAAAATTGCAGTGTTTTAGAATGCCACTCCTGGGTTTGATGGTGAAATAGGTAGAGATTCAGGAGGATAGAGGTCTCATTTAAGGCTCTTATTTTAAGGCTCACATTTTCGAATCGCTTGCCTACATTTAGGAGTTATCAGATACTTGGTCGGATTAATAAAACACTACTTTTATTTCCACATGGCCATTGTTCTTGTATAAACAGCTCACCTGACTGGAACACAGAGATTCTGGGGATTCAATCATTCTTCTTTCCTGACTTTGAAGTTATGTCTGCTACATCCCTCATCACCTTCTCCTGGGGTAACTTGTGGTTGACCATTTCGGGGGTTCTGCACAACAAATTGTTTTGATTCTTCCTTGCTTGTCCCACCTTCAAGCACTTCAGTTTCCTCAGATATGTTAGATGAGCAGTAACAACTAATTATCAGCTTTTCATTCTCCTTAAGTTCAAATGCGTGCTATAGAATTCCATGCAGCTTTAATTATTTTAATTTCTTTTATTATCATATTCCAGATTTGTCTACTTTTGCTACTTCTCTCTGCTTCATAATAATTAGAAGGAAATTTTCTGTTTTATTTTCTTTCCAAAAGACCAGATTTAACATGTACTTTTCAACTCATATATATTTTTTGTATTCTATTTTACAAAATCAACGTTGATCTCTCTTCTGTTTTGATTCATTCTTCTTTTATTTTATATCCCTATACTTTAAAAATGGTGATCTTTATAACTTTAGCCATGTCCTACACATTTTGAAATAAAGATTTTATTTCCTGGGTTTTAGAAAAAAGTTTGCATTTCTTCTTTAAATGTGTTCTTTAATCTGAAAGTACATTTCTTACTTTACAACTGATCTGGTACCCTTTTAAATTATTTAAGTCTAATTTCATTGCTTAAGGTCAAAGAATGCAAAATCTTTAAGTTTTCTTTATGCCTAAATACATTCTTGATTTTTTGAAAACATTCAATGGATATACTCCTAAAAGTGGGTATTATCTGTTCAAGAGATATAAGGTTTTAGCTATATTTACTAAATAAGTTTTTGATTACTTAATTTTCTTACTTATATCTGTCTACTAGGAATATCTAATATGAGAGCAATACATTACAGTCACACATTGTAACTATTTTATCAATTTCTCCTCACATTTTGAATAGATTTTTCCTTTACATATTTATTTGGTTGCTGTATTTTTTGTGCAAATAGGTTTGTGCTTATTACTTTCTTTACAAATTACCCTTTTTTCATTTTATAATGTTCCTTTTTATCTTGTGAAATGCTTTTAATTAACTGTAAATCTCACTTTCTTGTTCATATTTGCTTAATGTCTCTTTCCTTACCTTCTTATTTTCAACTTTTATCACTTAATTAAGGTGCTTTAATTATAAATGGCCTGTAGCTAGTTTTTGTTTTTATTCCAATTTGTAAGTCTGTCTTTTGATGAGAAAATTCAGTCCATTCATATTCAAGATGAGAAATATTTGATTTTATTTCTTCCATGTTTATTATTTTTAAATATTTATTATTTATTTTACATTTGTTTTCTTTCTTTTTATTTTTTTTCTTGCTTCATAAAACGGCTATCTGTTCCTTTATTTTCCTTTGTGAATACTGAATTCTCACCATATTTTTGTATCTATTAATGGTTATCTTCTGAGAAAAACAAAAGCTGAAAAAAATAAGCTTTGCTATATAGAGCTGCAAGACTGTACTTATTTGGCTTATAGTCCAGCAACTGTTGAGGAAGCTGATGCATTGGCCAGGTGCCGTGGCTCACGCCTGTAATCCCAGCACTTTGGGAGGCTGGGGTGAGATGACCTGAGGTTAGGAGTTTGAGACCAGCGTGGTCAACACGGTGAAACCCCATCTCTACTAAAAACACAAAAATTACCCAGGCACGGTGGCGCATACCTGTAATCCCAACTACTCAGAGGCTGAGGCAGGAGAATCACTTGAACCTGGGAGGCGGAGTTTGCAGTGAGATGAGATTGCGCCACTGCACTCCAGCCAGGGTGACAGAGCAAGACTCCATTAAAAAAAAAAAAAATAGGAAAGAGAGAGAATGAGAGAGAGAAAGAAAGTTTACACATCGAAAGTATCTTCTATATCCCAGGACATGAATATACTCAAATAGAAGAAAGTTTTCTTCCACGAAAGCCTACGGCTTGCCAGATACAGGCCTCATACACTGTTACAGGTTTTATGTATAGCAGCTGCACTCTCCTGAAGCCCTTGTACTTATAATCGCCTCTTCCTTTCTAAACAGGACCAGAACAAGTTTACTAGCACAAGTTTTAACTAAATTTTGCACAGGAAGTCTGGGGATACAGAACTCCTATTTCCTTCTCATAATCAGACACTACTTCTCTACCATTACCTGTAAACAAGGTATTAACTATTTCCCTCACTAAAACCCATAGTTTTCACCTCAAGATAATTATTTTTACCTTACTACTTTTTTAACACAAGATGAGACTACCATAATAATTTCACTTGTCTCCACTCTCTTCCTCCCACAAAACCTTCAAAATTCTTTTATTCTGACCTCCATTTAATCTCATTCCTCAGTTTTCCTGACTATTCAATGTTTTTAGTTCTAGGTTAACAGAATTTTCCTTTATTATACCCCCTTCTTTATCAAGAGTTCAAATTTGGCACTTTGGTTAGACATTCCTAGTCTATTGTTATACATTTATTAGGTTACTGCACAGGAATTGCGGTTTTTGCCATTGTGGTAAAAACCGCAATTATTTTTGCACCAACCTCATAATCATGTGTAAATATACAGTCACGTACATCTCTCTTCTTTGTCTTCTTCCATCTCTTCCATCTAGAGTTCTCTGTGCTAGTTCATTAGCTATTGGTTAGACAAGTGGTTCTTCCTGGGGGCTGTATCACTTCGTAGGAAGTAACTAAATATGAGCAGTGGTATATATGGTTGTTACAATGACTAGAGACACGACTGAATTTTGATGCTTGGTGGATAGGAATGCTAGATGTCCATTTCGGTGGCTTTAAGAAAAAAAGCTTATCCTCTCATTTCCCATCAAAGTAATGTCAAACATCTGTTCTACACTGGGGTAGACATTGATCATGTCACTCTAATTCCCAATTTGTCAATGATTTGAGGGAAGAAAAAGGAAATAATAAAAAAAACCTTGGCTAGGTCACTGAGTAGGTATGAGAACTGAATACAGAAAAAGGACCGGTGACAATTAAATATTTGTCAAATAAAGTGAAATTTTTAAACAGACAGATTATAAATGGAAGTGAGATACAACATAATGCACTAGTTAAGAAAGCAGACCTGCTGCTATGTGACCTTGGGCAAGTTACATAACCTCTTTGTGCCTCAGTTTTCTCAAATATAAAATAGGAATATTAAGAGAACTTTCCTTGAAGTGTTGCTATTAAAAATTAATAATTTATATTTTTAAGGTACTTAGAATAGTGCCTGGTAAATGATATGCTCTATAGGAGTTATTTTAAATAAGTAAAATATAAAAGAGGCAATAAGAAAGCTTACAAAATTAAAACCTTACCATAGTCTGTCTTCTTCAAAAACACTGAATATTCCCTTAATAACAGCTTACACCGAGCACTGTTCTAAGTGCTTCACATGCATTGACTCATTCATTCCACCCAACAGAGCTCTAAGGTTGTCAGTACTATGATCCCCATTGTACAGATGAGAAAACTGGAGCATAGAGAAGTCAAGTAACTTGCTTAAGTTCACGGAGCTAGTAAAAGGTACAGACCAACTGTGAATCCAAGTCATCTGGTTTTCAAATTACTCTCTTAACCCCTACATCTCTCATAAACAATCTCTATGAGAAGTCCTGGCTTTGATCATTAGAATCAACAATAAGAACAGATACGAATACAAAGTAACTCTCTGCTGAGAGATGGTGTGGAAGTTCAGATGCTAAATGACTCCTGTAAGCCTTACTTTTTTTTTTTTTTTTTTAGCTTTAAGATAAATGTGTAACTGCCTTGCAAGCTTTACTAACGCCCTAAGGGAAAGACAATTTTGCCACCAGAGATATTTAAAACTGGTCTTGACTGGTAGGCTCTAAATCTTGTGATCCATTATCTTTGACTACACAAAAATGATCCCTCTGAAGAGAATGAGAATACAGATTAACCCATCTTCAAAGAAGGAAATAATATACTCCTCCCTAAACTACAACTGCATTTACTATAGAGCATCAGTTGGCAAAACATTAACCAGCACTCAAGGAAAAGGCATAGTAAAAAGCAAACACAATGGAGAAGAAATAGCTGAAGAGTTTGAAGAAAAACCAGAAGAGAAAAAATCACAGAAGCCATGAGGAGAGACTATTTCAAAAAGCACGAAGTGGTTAGTATAGTCCAATACTAAGAAAAGATCAAGGAAGATATGGACAGAAGTATCCACTGGATTTGGAAAGAAGGAGATAGCAACCTTGGAAAAGACATAGTTAATGAAGTGCTGGAGAACCAAAATCCAACTGTGATGGGGAGGGAGTTTGACGTAAAGGAATAAAACTTGTTGCAGATAGTTCTTTCAAAAACTTTGGTTTTAAAGGGAAGAAGAGCATGAAGTAAGATGGAATGACACACACTTAATGCAGCACTACTATGTGCCAGCCAGCGTTCCAAGGGCATTACTGTATTAACTAAGCTAACACCTATAATAATACTATATTGTAGGTCCTTTTACAATCATCATTTGACACATGGGAAAAGTGAGGCATAAAGACTTTAACATAAGGACAGAGCTGGTAAATGATGGAGTTGGAACTAATATTTATTGTTTGTTTTTTTTGGTATTTTTTTTTTTTTGCTTTTTTTTTTAACATAATTTCAGACTTACAAGAAGAGTAAAAAACATTCTGGATACCTTGCACCTAGATTCCCCAAATGTTAACATTTTACTACATTTGTGTTAGCTATCTCTCTAGGTAAACATACACTTTTATTTTATTTTTTATTTTTATTTATTTATTTTTTTGAGACAGAGTCTCACTCTGTCACCCAGACTGGAGTGCAGTGGCACGATCTCAGCTCACTGTAGCCTCCATCTCCTGCGTTCCAGTGATTCTCCTGCTTCAGCCTCCTGGGTAGCTGGGATTACAGGCACACACCACCACGCCTGGCTAATTTTTGTATTTTTAGTAGAAACGAGGTTTCACCATGTTGGCCAGGCTGGTCTCAAACTCCTGACCTCAGGTGATCCACCCGCCTTGACCTCCCAAAGTGTTAGGATTACAGGCGTGAGCCACCACACCTGGTCACGTTTTGTTTTCTTAACCAATAAAGGTAAGTTGTAGGCATGCTCTTATACCCCAAAATACCTCCAAATATAAGATAATATCATCTGCAAACAAGGATAATTTGACTTCTTCCTTTCCAATGTGGATGCCTTTATATCTTTCTCTTGTCTGAATGCTCGAGGTAGGACTTCCAGTACTGTGTTGAATAACAGTGGCATCTGTGTTGTGTTTCAGAGCTTGGATGAAAGGCTAAGATTTTCCCCATTCAGTATGACACTAACTGTGGGTCTGTCACATATGGATTTTATTATATTGAGGTATGTTCCTTCTATCCCCAGTTTTGAGGGTTTTTATCAGGAAAGGACAATGAATTTTATCAAATGCTATTTCAGCATCAATTGAAATGATCATATGATTTTTGTCCTTCATTCTGTTGATATGATGAATCACACTGATTGATTTATGAATGTTGAACCATCCTGGTAACCCTGGGATAAATCTCATTGGTCATGACGAATGATCTTTTAAATGTTGTCGAATTCAGTTTGCCAGTATTTTGTTGAGGATTTTTGCATTGATATTCAACAGATGCTAGCCTATAGTTTTATTTCCTTCCTTCCTTCCTTCCCTTCCCTCCCCCTCCCCCTCTCCTCCCCTCCCCCGCTCCTCCCCCTCCCCCTTCCCCTTCCCTTCCCTCCCCTTTCCCCTTCCTTTCCCTTTCCCTTTCCTTCCCTCTCCCTTCCTTTCCCTTCCCTCTCCTTTCCCTTCCTCTCCCTCTCCCTCTCCCTTCCCTTCCTTTCTTTCTTTCTGATACGTCTTTGTTTGGTTTTGGTATCAGGGTAACAATGACGTTGTAGAATGAATTTGCAAGTATTCCTTCTTCTATTTTTTGGAATAGTTTCAGCAGACTTGGTATTAGTTCTTCTTTAAATGTTTGGTAGAATTCAGCAGTGAAGCCATCGGATCCCGGGCTTTTCTTCACTGGGAGAACTTTTATTATGGCTTCAATCTCATTACCTGTTTTTGGTCTGTTCAGATACTGGATTTCTTCATAGTTCAATCTTGGGAGGTTGTATGTGTCTAGGAAGTTTTCCATTTCCTCTAGATTATCCAACTTACTGGCATACAGTTGCTTATAGTAGCCACTAATGATCCTTTGAATTTCTGCAGTATCAGTTATAATATCTCCTTTTTCATCTCTGATTTCATTCTTGCTCTGTTTTTATTATTTCTTCTACTAATTTTGGGTTTGGTTTGCTCTTGCTTTTCTAGTTAAGATGCATCATTAAGTTATTTATTATTTATTTGAAGTTTTTCTTCTTTTTTGATGTAGGCTCTTAAAACTATAAACCTCCCCTCGAGTACTGCTTTTATTATATCCCATAGGTTTTAGTATGTTGTGTTTCCATCATCATATGTTTCAAGAAATTTTTCAATGTCCTTCTTAATTTCTTCATTGACCCACTGGTCATTCAGGAGCATATTGTTTAATTTCTATATGTTTATATTGTTTGAAAATTCCTCGTTTTAGATTTCTAGTTTTATTCCACTCTGATCAGAGAAGATGCTTGACATCATTTTTTTCAATGTTTTAAGACTTGTTTTGTGACCTAACATATGCTCTATCCTTAAGAATGATCCATGTGCTGATAAAAAGAATGTGTATTCTACAGCTCTTTGATGAAATTTTCTGTATATATCTATTAGATCCATTTGGTGCATAGTACAAATTAAGTCCAATGCTTCTTTGTTGGTATTCTGTCTGGAAGATCTGTCCAATGCTGAAAGTGGGGTGTTGAAATCTCCAGCTATTATTGTATTGAGGTGTACCTTTGTCTTTAGCTCTAGTAACATTTGCTTTATATGTCTGGGTGCTCCAGTGTTGGGTGCATATATATTTAAAGTCGTTATATCCTCTTGCTGAATTGACTCTTTATCATTAAATAATGACCTTGTCCCTTCCTGCACTTTTTGTCTTTTGTAAGCGTAGGAAGAGACAGACATTTTGTCTGATATAAGTATAGCAACACCTGCTCTCTTTTGGTTTCTACCAGCATGGAATGTCTTTTTCCATCCCTTTTTTTTTTTTCAGTCTATGTCTATCTTTATAGGTGAAGTGTGCTTCTTGTAGGCACCAGATCATTATGTCTTGATTTTTTATCCATGCAGTAACTCTATGTCTTTTGATTGGAGAGTTTAGTCCATTTACATTCAATGTTATTATTGCTAAGTAAGGACTCACTCCTGCCATTTTGTTATTTGCTTTCTGGTTGTTTTGTGTTCTTCTCTTCCTTCCATCCTTTCTTCCTGTTTTCCTTTTAATGAAGGTGGTTTCTCTAGTGGTATGATTTAATTTCTTGTTTTTTATATTTTGTGTATCCACTTTATGTTTTTAGATTAGAAGTTACAATGAAGCTTGCAAATACTATCTTATTATATAATCGATTATTTTAAACTGATGACAACACTGATTGCATACACAATCAAGCAAAAAGAAAACTAATAAAAGTTCTACCCTGCTTTTTCACTTTTTGTTGTTTCTACCTATATCTTATTGTACTGTCCATGTCTTGAAAAGTTGTAGTTATGTTTAATCAGTTCATGTTTTAGTCTTTCTACTCAAGACATGAGTACTTTATACACCACAATTCTAGTGTTACAATATTCTGCTTTTCTGTGTACATACTATTACCAGTGAATTTTGTGTCTTTGAATGATTTCTTCTTGCTTACCACCATCCTTTTCTTTCAGATTGAAGAGCTTCCTTTAGCATTTCTTGTAGGTCAGGTCTGTTGTTGACGAAATCCCTCAGCTTTTATTTGTCTGGGAAAGTCTTTATTTCTCCTTCATATTTGAAGGATGTTTTCACTAGATATACTATTCTAGGGTAAAAGTTGTTTTCCTTTGGCACTTTGTGTCATGCCACTCTCCCCTGGCCTATAAAGTTTCCACTGAAAAGTCTGCTGCCACATGTATTAGAGTTCAATTGCATGTTGTTTCTTTTCTCTTGCCGCTTTTAGGATCCTTTCTTTATCCTTGACCTTTGGGAGTCTGACTATTAAATGTCTCGAGGTAGGCTTCTTTGGGTTAAATCTGATTGAAGTTCTATAACCTTCTTGTACTTCAATGCTGACATCTTTCTCTAGGTTTGGAAAGTTCTCTGACATTATTTCTCTGAATAAACTTTCTATCCCTACCCCTTTCTCTACTTCCTCTGTAAGGCCAATATCTCTTAGATTTGCCCTTTTGAGACTATTTTCTAGATATTACAGCTGTGCTTCATTCTTTTCTATTCTTTTTTCTTTTGTCTCCTCTGACTGTGTATTTTCAAAGAGCCTGTCTTCAAGCTCACTAATTCTTCTTGATCAATTCTGCCACTAAGAGACTCTGATGCGATCTTCAGTATATCAATTGCATTTTTCAACTCTAGAATTTCTGCTTGATTCTTTTTAACTATTTCAATCTCTGTTGAATTTATCAGATAGAATTCTAAATCCCTTCTCTGTGTTATCTTGAATTTCTTTGAGTTTTCTCAAGAAAACTCTTTGAATTCTCTGTCTGAAGGGTCACATATCTCTCTGTTTCTCTAGCATTGGACCCGATGCCTTATGTAGTTTGTTTGGTGAGGTCATATTTTCCTGGATGGTCTTGATGCTTACAGATGTTCATCAGTTTCTGGGCACTGAAGTTAGGTATTTATTGTAGTCTTCACAGTCTGGGCTTGTTTGTGCTTATCGTACTTGGGAAGGCTTTCCAGGTTATTCAAAGGGACTTGGGCCTCAAGCCCAATAATGTTGTGGTTCTTGCAGACTGGTAGAGGTACTGCCTTAGTGGGCTTGGATAAATCTGGGAGAACTCTCTAGATTACCAGGCAGAGACTCTTGTTCTCTTCCTTTGTTCTCTTGTTCTCTTCCCCATCCCTGTGCTCTCCCTCCCCCAAGTGCAGAGATTCTCCGTGCCACACTGCTGCTGCCAGGGTATGGGAGAACGGTGGCATTGGCAATTCAAGACTGTCTTTCCTACCCTCTTCAGTGCCTCTTTCAGCAATATGAAGTTAAAACCAGATACTGTGATTGCCCATCTGATTTTTGGTTACGATGGTGCTTTTTTGTGTGTAATTAGTTGCTAAAATTTCGTGTTCCTGCAGGGACAACAATCAGTGCAGCCCTCTATTTGGCCATCTTGCTCCACCGTTCAAGATTTGTATTTAAAAACTAAGATCTACCATATAAAGGAAAGAAGTACTATATTCAAAAACCTACACAAACCTTGAAAACATGCTAAGTGAAAGATGCCAGAAACAAAAGGCTACATACTGTCTAGAAAAGGCAAATCCATAAAGACAAAAAAAGTAGATTAGTAGTGGCCAGGGGATAGAGTGAAGGGAGACTGGGCAGTCTCAGTTACAGAAATGTTTTTAAGGGGTGATGAAAATGTCTGCAATTACATACTGGTGATTGCACAACCTATAAGTGATCAAAAACCAATGATATACTTCAAAAGAGTAAATTTTATAGTATAAAATTATATCTAAAAAAAAAAAACAAAATCTGTGCACAAAGTGTGCTCATTGGTATTGTTTCTAACTCCTCTCAAAGGACAGCTCTGGGAAAGAGATGTTTGTATATTCATTTCATGTATGACACATGAACATGCATATATACTCACCCAACATCTAGCTGTTGATATATAAAACCCACACTGCTATCTCCAATTCTAATCTAATACCACGAGGCTCATTCTATCCTTCCCCCTATTCAGATTTGTAATTCCCTCCTATAACAGCAAGAAATCTTAGAATCTCAGAATTGGAATCCAGACAGTTCAGCTCTCCTAACCATTACCCTTTAGGCTGACCATTTATTTTAACAAAACTACAACTTACTGAATAAAATTCAGCAAACATCTCTTAATTGATACTCACAGTGATACTGTCCAGGAGTTTGGCCATATGTTTAATAATTTCACCATGTTGTGCAGGTTGCATTTGCAGTAATTTCTTTATAACAACCACACTTTCAGCAACAACTATTTCTGAAAAAGATAGAAATTATTCATATTAAATATGTATAATTCAATTCAAATGCAGTATGCTTGGTAAAATGTAAACTTTAATTAAAAACATTCTATTTAATACATGCCTTAAAAGACTACATGAAAGCATAACCATGAGTGCATGTCCAAATTTGAGGTGTGAACATCTGTATTCACTAGAAGAGTTAACTTTAATTTCTAACCTCTGTTGCTGTCTCCTAGCTTCTGTAGTTCCTTTCTTATCACTGCATCTTTAGATTAAGAAAGCAAAAGAGGTTGGATTATGCTGCTCACCAAAGTGTTCTATGTCTTTGGCTTTTAACCAGAGTCCTCAAATATTGCTCTTTGATTTCTATAAATTATATAGTGGAAATCAATTATCTACAATCTAAACAACATTTTCCCTATTCTGCAGAAAACAGCAAACTAAAAAAAAAAATTTTCCTTAAGTGAAATGTGCAGAAAAGTGAGTAGTAAAGATGAGAGGTAGTAGGAAAGAAGTCACTGTAGAAATAGCATGGAGTGCAAAGCCAGAAAGAATGGGATTGTGAGAGTGAAATGTATTGTCTCTATTTGTTCTATAAAGTCCACTCTGCCTTTCTCTCCCCAGCACTGTGCCCTAAGAGGCCCGCCTGTAGTCTGCCTCAACCAGACTCCCTTGGTCCTAGCTTATAGCTGTGTTTAGTCAATAGAAAGCTTCAGCAGGAGATGGGGGAGGGGTGGAGATATTTATTATCCTGGATCCCTACTCTGCCAGCCTCCTCTCCCTGGTATCACATGCAATCCCCTCCTGAAGGTACTGCGAGTGGCTCTTCTCTCCTGCAGGGTCTGGTAACTGCTCCTGATCCTCACACCCCTTCCCTTCAATCTGAGGCATGGTAAAGGCCTCCCACTGTTAGCTCCAGGGTGTTACATCATATCTTGTTGGTTTCCCTTAATCCTGCCCACAGTTTACAAATAGTTCATTCACTTAATTCGCTTCAATCATCCCTTTTAAGTGTGCCATCTGTTTCTTGCCAGAGCCTTAACTAATACAGTAACTGCTACTGGATGTGGATAGGAAGTAGATCCTCAAACTGGGATTACGGGATTGAGTTATCACACTAAACTGGCCAATCACTGGTCCAGTTTCTTTTTGGTGGTACTGGTAAAGAAATGTAACATAACGCACCTGAGAACCTGACCTTATGAAATGAATCTTATATAATGTGTTATTAATGCTAATGATGACAAACAAATAAATCAACATTGCCTTTAGTTATTATTTTGATATATTAATAGGGCTTCATGGCTATTAGGAATTCCCCTGGCATACACTACAAAGGTTTATTTTAATATTATATTAGAAATACCATGATTTGTGTCCTATTACTCTTTTTTTTTTTTTGAGACAGAGTCTTGCTCTGTGGCCCAGGCTGGAGTGCCGTGGCGCAATCTCAGCTCACTGCAACCTCCACCTCCCAGATTCAAGCAGTTCTCTTGCCACAGCCTCCTGAGTAGCTGGGATTTACAGGTGTGCACCACCACACCTGGCTAATTTTTGTATTTTTAGTAGAGACGGGGTTTAACCATGTTGGTCAGGCTGGTCTCAAACTCCTAACCTCATGATCCACCCGCCTTGGCCTCCCAAAGTGCTAGGATTACCAACGTGAGCCACCGTGCCCGGCCTACTCTTTTTCACTGAAATGTATTTTTTATAAAGCTCCCTTTAAGAATATAAACAAAATTCATCATTCTAATCATTAGTAAATATATGTATTTCAAACTGTTTACCTGCTTATCCATAAGAATAAGAAATTAACTAATATTGACCGGGCACAGTGGCTCAGCACTTTGGGAGACTGAGGCAGGAGGATTGCTTGATCCCAGGAATTTGAGCCCAGCCTGGGCAACATGGAAAACCCCATGTCTACAAAAAATACAAAGATTAGCCAGGAGTTGTGGCATGTGCCTGTAGTACCAGCTATTCAGGAGGCTGAAGTAGGAGAATCACCTGAGCCCAGGAAGGTTGAGGCTTCAGTGAGCCGTGATCACAACACTGTACTCCAGCCTGGGTGACAGAGAAAGAAAAAAAAAAAAAATCTAGTATGATTTAACTAAAAGCCAACTAAGATTAATGCTTTAGTTTACAAAACGACATCATATTTCATTTACTTCTCACAATAATGTAAGGTAGGTATCTTATTATTATTATTTTAAAGATGAAGAAAGGGAGATGCACCGGAATTATATAACTTTGTCCAGAATTCAAACTCAGAACTAGGATGTACATTCTATCTATATACGTTCTGTGTTATGATAGGCAAGTATTACTTCTTTTTATTGTTTTTTTTTTTTTTTTTTTGAGATGGAGTTTTGCTCTTGTTGCTCAGGCTGGAGTGCAGTGGTGCAATCTCAGCTCACTGCAACCTCCACTTCCTGGGTTCAAGCGATTCTCCTGCCTCAGCCTCCCAAGTATCTGGGATTACAGGTGCCCGCCACCACGCCCAGCTAATTTTTTGTATTTTTAGTAGAGACGGGGCTTCGCCATGTTGGACAGGCTGGTCTTGAACTGATCTCAGGTGATCCGCCTGCCTCGGCCTCCCAAATGCTGGGACTACAGGCGTGAGCCACCACGCCCGCCCATAGGCAAGTATTACTTCCATAAAGACTACCTCTTGGTGCTGAGGAAAGCAAAGGTAAATCAGAATGAGATTCTGCCCTCATCAAACTTACACTCTAGCAGAAAAATAAATGGTTATGTGATTACTATGCAAAGCAAAATTTGGTAAGTGTGGTTTTAAAGAATGCAAAGTATAACAAATTTATATTTTTAAAATACATTATTGCAAAACTAGCCTAACTAAGAGAAAAAATGTTCCATAATTTAATTATCTACAAGCAGAGGCAGGATTGGCTATGGTTGAAATGTGTTTGGCATCATTTATCTTTAGGAACTACATTAGTTTCCTATTGTTGCTGTCACAGATTACTAAAAACATACTGGCTTAAAACAATGCAAATTTATCATTGTACAGTTCTAAAGTCAGAAGTCTAACATAGGTCTTATGGGACTAACATCAAGCTGTCAACAGGGCTATGTTCCCTCTGGAAGTTCTAGGGGAAATCTGTTCCATCCCCCTCCCAACTTCTCAAGCATGCCCACATTCCTTGGTTCAAAGACCTCTTCCAACAGTCACATCACCCTGACCTTCTGACATCTTCTGACTGACCTGCGTCTCTCTTTCCCTTATAAAGACCCACATGATAACATTAGGTCTATCCACATAATCTCCCCATCTATAGAAACTTGACTTAATCATATCTGCGAAGTCTCTTTTTCCATGTAAAGTAACATATTCACAGGTTCTGGGCATCTTTGGAACGCAGTAATTCTGCCTACCACAGGTGCCTTCTCATTCCCCTCAGGTAATTCCACTCTACTTCTCCTTTACGCTACCTCTTGGTTTCCGAAGACCTCAGCACTTTGGTGCTACTCTATCAGAAGCACAAAATGATCCTATGTTCTAGATATTTCCTAACTTCCTCCTTGTTCTCAACAAAATGCAATGGACCTAACTCTAAAAAGTACAGTCTACTATCATACTCATTTTACAAATGAAGAATCTGGTGCAAGACTGGGTAATTTACTCAGGATAGCCATAACATTCTACATAGGTGGTATAGTCCTACATGTAAGCAAATAGCTGGCAAGAGAGTAAGTGGTCACTATATGGGAAGACTATAATATATTTGTCTTATATTACTATCTCCCTCCAATAGACTATTAGCTCTTTAAAGATAGGAACCTTTTATAAGTTAAATAAATATCCTATTAATATATTCAACATTTATTAAATATCTCAACTGATTTAAGTCTTCAATAAATGCTTACTAAATTTTTTAAAACTAAACAAAACAAAGTCTTCTGCCCCAATCCTTTTAGTTTAGAGTAGATGGCAATAAGGTTATTCAAAAAAGTAAATTTTGCTAATATGTTACCTAAAATAAATTACCTAAGTCAACTGAAATGTAGATTTCTCTTACTAAAGGTCTATAAGAAATTGGTTTATCAAATTAATCTTAGAGAGTAATAATGGACTGTATTAGGGCAAGCTTCAAGTCTGCTTAGAAAGGCTCTTAACAACACACACACAAAACTAGAGGTCCAAGAGAAATATATTAAACATATTTAAAAACAATTGAGCCCAAATATCCCTGAGGTTTAAAGATTCATTACTTGAAGAGATGATGAGGTATTCATTTCAATATAAAATCAAATAATTACAGATTCCTAGAGCCTTAAAAGATCTTACAGATTTTAAAGAAACTGAGTCTTCATTCACAGTATTTATTCCTAAAAGTAGATATTTTAATAGGAAGAGGAAGGGGCTCTATTGTCAGGATGGCTATGTTAAAGTTAAAAATACTATGACTTTCTTTTATGTTACTAATTTTGATATAAATATTCTCCTTATTTGTTTTACCTCTCACTTTTACTGAGCCAGACTTCCAAACTACAAAAAATAGTGTAGCATATGTGATACAGAGATAATTAATCAGGTATTATGGGCTAATGATGATTATGCAAATATAATCTAGACAATACAATTTAAGTTTGTTAATATTCACACTGCAGGAAAAAAAAAAAACCATGGTTAAGAGTTGTATCAAAAAACAAAAGCCTAACCATTAAAATATCAAAATTTAAAGTAGTAAATCCTTCTACTTTTAGAGAGGGAGTATATACTAGTCTTTCATTTTCTAATTGTAAAACAATCTAGTCTTTCCTTAAAAGTGATGTAGGGGTAGAATATTTATCTTTTAAAGTCAATAAAAATATTTTTTGAGAAATTAAATCTGAAGCAGAAATAATTGCTTTAAAATCCAAAGCTTGAAATTTTCCATCAGAAAAAAAAGAGTCAGAAAATAAAATTGAGAAAATTTGAATATATTTTGTATTTGAATGAACTAATCAGTGTTCTAACTAATTTCCGGTGCTTTCTGTATGCAACTAAAATGTAAAAGAACAATTGCCCTGGTAAGCCTTGGTTCATAATCTTTAATGGTACAAAGTTATTTTCCCAAGGTGTGTATTTTATTTGGTTGAATAGAAAGTCATTATTAAAGCACAAGAAAATTTCTTTAAAACACATTTTTAATGTCACATTTTAAAATGTGACATAGAAACAGAGATAAAAGGATTAGTTATTATTAAAAGTAGAAAGAGATAGAGTGGATGACATTTATCATCCTATCTCCACTAACTACTTTGTAGAGATAAAAAAAATTTTAAACCTATCGTCTTGATAATTCTGGTTGGCATTTATTTGGAGTTTTAATACTACATGTAGAAAAATCTTCAGTCATAGTATCTTGAGTTTACAGGTACAAGTTTAAAATTTTTTGCTCACAACAAAAATCAATGTTATCTGGGAATAAATTTTGTTCCAATTTTTTTCATCAGAAATACTTTCAACAATGTTACAGTTTTCTAAAGACATCCACATGTGGGAAAAGATAATTAGGGATTATAGGATTCTTGTACTAAAAAGTTATTTTTCAAATAAAATGTAATTAATTTTGTTGTTTTACCTCATGGGCTGCTATATCATATATGTCCATATCTAGACATGACATAGACATTAGTATATTTTAAATTCCACAAAATAATTTCAATGATTTTACAAAGAAAATTATGCTTTTCTTAAAAAAGTCTCATTTTAATTAAACACATATTATAATAAAAGTCCTTTAAACAAAATTAATTTAAAGGTAAAGTTAGCTTTTCTTTCTTTCTCTAAATGGCTCCATTTCAAAGCCTTACCCATAGAAATAACTGACGCTTTACGGCAGAACAATATGGGATCTAGATTACATATTTTACTGGATATTACCTATCCAGTTTTACTGAACACTTAGATATTGTTTGGCTTAAAAACATAAAGCTGCTCCAAGTTGATGGCTTTTAAATCTAGTTAATTTTGAATATAAAATTATTAGGTGAATTTCTGAGGAAAAAAATGTTGAAGGTATACAGTTAACATATTTTTTGATCTAGCCACTTCTCCATGTTATAGTCATTTGCCTGCTTTTAGCACCCTCTGCAGGTGAATCAATATTATGCATGACTTACATGCCATTAAAATGCAGTAAAAAAGTGGAAAGGATACAATCAAGGTGATTAAATTGTAAAGAAGTAAAACAGATTTTCTTAGATCTGTTGTGGTAAAACAAATACTACCTGCTAGTTAACAGCCTATTTTACTAAAAAAAAAAAAGAACCCAGAATATGCATATTTAGGTGCATCTCAAGGATAAAATGCTACTTATTGTGACCATACTACTGATACAACTGGAAAAGCTAAAATGCAAAGTTAGAAAAGGTTACAACTTGGAAATAATACCAAGAATATTCAAATTATAAATCTCTTGAAAATAAAATGAAACTGTGAACTTACCATCCCTGTTGGACAGCAGACAGACCAAGCCATTGAGGCACGTGTCAGTGACTTCCAAGATGTTGGTTGCACATCTGCCTATAGTCTGAATAGTGGCTGCTGCAAATTGTTTATCCTGGCTTTTCACATACGTCTAAAAGATATTATTTCAATTAGTTTACACACTGGTGTTATCAAGTTAACCAAAAATCCGATTATCTTAAACTTTGTCAATATATAAGAATTCCAAAATACATAAACTTCTCATCAGCACAATATGAGGACCAAGTGATGATGTAGATTAATTTCATTTTGTTTTGATTTTTTTACGTAAAGAATGTGCCTGTGGATGAAGCACATTTTCAAGCCAGGCTCATTCACCTGTGGTCATAGTGGCTTGAGACTCCAAAACAGATAGTAGGAGCAGTCACCCAAAGACAGCAATTAGTTTAAGTGCAAGGTTGAAAGAGATGATGAGAGCTCTCTCTTTGGAGGTTTCAGTTCATTTACCAGCAGCATCTGTGAATCTATGAAAAAAAGGGTCACTTTTTCAGAGACACTAAATCTAAAAATTGGGAGAAAAGGAAGAAAGGGACCAGTAGGCTATTTACAAACATTTTACTTTCAAAATCTATCACAATGGTTGTAAAAGAATAATAGTTACAGTGAACAGTATTTCAATAAATACTTCAAATACTCAGTTTATAATAAAATAAAATACCATACTTTCGAAATTGGTTTTCTTTAGAACTATGCTTTAAAAATATACTGTAAAGGGTATATGTGTGTGTGTGTGTATATATACTATATACACACACACACACAAATTTAAAAGTTAAGAAATAAATCACTGATTTAACAACAGGAAGTTAAAATATCTTTATAAAATTTATAATAGCCCTAGAGAATTTCATTTTGGTTAGAACCTTCCTAATTTTTAAATGAGGAAAGCTTCCATTGTTTACAGAAATATACACACTTTATATCATATATATGAAATTTGAAAGGTCATTTACAATCGAAATTTTTAAGAAAGATTCCCAACCTCAAATAAGAAGTATACAATGTAGACTTAACACTATGAAAAATGCAATACATTTAAGTGGTGTCTAAATGACAAATGGAGGAGAAAATCTAAAGATGTCTAAAAAAATACAAATTTTCTAAAAATGGTACCAACAAGGTGATTAAACGTTGAACAAATAAATTAAATTAATTAAACTCTCCTAGTTCCATGAAGGCAAGACCAATTATTTTTAAAAGTGTTCCCAAATAAATTATTTAATTTCCTTAACTAAAAATATGAACTTATGAGTCTTTAGAAACATTCCCTATTTTACCCAAAAAGTTACTAAAAGCATAACTATGAACATAACACAAACATAGACAGAAGGTACAAATTTAGACAGTGACAAAAATGAATACATGAAAAAAATACTTAAAAGTTTGACTGAAAAATGGACCTTATTAAACATCCTGATATTAAATGAAAAGACTAGATGACCAATATTTTGAAACAGGTCTAGTACGTGCCCTGTATATAACCCATTCCATAAGATTACCTAAGTCTCCTTTCCTACAATCCCAGGAGACTTGATATAAGCAAAAAGTGGACAGTGAGAGGACACCCAAAGAGACTAGACAGGACAACAGGAAACGACCAAGAAAAAAACAGAAAGACCAATACTTTAAATAAATAAAATTATATGAATGAAGTGAAAATCAGATTCAAGCAATGATCTACAGCTATAAGATTATCGAATAAGAACATAAAATACTATATTTTCTGGCATATAAATATGAGTGCATTTCCAGAACATCTTAATTTTTTAAGAAATTTGTCTAGAAAGATACACAACATAAAAGTAGAGTAATCCAGGTATGAAAATATAAATTATGGACATGCCATATTATTCTACTATTCCTGTAAAAAGTTTAAAAATCACAAAGCTAAAAAGAAATAGTGTATACAGTGTCTTATAACCAAGAAGAAATTTAATATTGGCATATAGGAGAACTATGACAAAAAATACATCTCTAAAAGTTGGAAGCTGATAAAAGAAAAACTCTGTGATTAGTGCATAGTATGTGGTATATTTTTGTTAAGAAAACAGATAATGGAATGTAAAAGTCATAATACTGATGTAAAGTTTTCTATTGCTGTGCTCTACCACTAAGGCTTCAGAGATGACCTTTCTATCATAAAGGGTATCATGTCCATGAAGTAATTTTTGAATAATATTTTGGGGGGAAATGCAGCTAGGAAGAGTCTCATATGGCATAAAAATACAACTAAACAAATCAAATAAAAAACAGCAATTTAAAAAATCGTAGTGGGGCAATTATGAAACAAATTTTTTTGAGCTATATATGAGGCTAAGGGGGCAGTGTCAAAAATAGTCATAGGTCAATAAAATAGGAAAAACCAGGTAAGAAATGAAGCCATTTTCATGACCACAGAGTATGGAAAGGACTGTTGATGCTGTAGCACAAAAAGATGAAATTCTTAACCAGAAATACAATTTCAAACAAAGACAGAGTTATAAACCAAAATCCTTCAAAGTCTATGAAAATATGAAAGAGAATACTATGTTTTCCTTAAATTATAAATTTGTAATTAGTTTATTCTTGCAAATTTATGAATTTTTTGGTTGTCAATCTTGTCCCAATCACTATTTTATGTACATAATTATGTATTTCTAGATAGAAAAAGATGCATATTTAAGACTGAACATATGTTTTAGAAGTTTTTTATAATTAGCATTGTATACAAACCTGAAATTCTCGAAGAAGAGTTGAAATGTTGGCTTCATTTGCCAAGTTTGTCAAAATTTCAAGCTATAGTAGAGAAAAGAGAAAGTAAACATTTTAAAACAAAGGTAGCAAGATGAATTTAATAGAGTACAGGCATTTAATTGAAAGTTTATTTCTACTTTTAAAAATCACATTGTCGGCCGGGTGTGGTGGCTCACGCATGTAATCCCAGCACTTTGGGAAGCCAAGGCGGGCGGATCACCTGAGGCCAGGAGTTTGAGACCACCCTGACCAACACGGAGAAACCCCGTCTCTACTAAAAATACAAAATTAGCTGGGCATGGTGGTGCATGCCTGTAATTCCAGCTACTCGGGAGGCTGAGGCAGGAGAATCACTGGAACCCAGGAGGCAGAGGTTGCAGTGAGCCGAGATCGCGCCATTGCACTCCAGCCTGGGAAACAAGACTGAAACTCTGTCACACACACACACGCACACACACAAATCACACTGTCACCAACGTGGTAAGGCATTATACCCTTCAGGTCAACTTAGTCTACCTTCTTATGTCCACAAACAGATATTAGACAATTACTAGTTCTTTGAAAATAATTTGTAAAAGGAGAATTCTACATCTTCACTAATTCTTTGCCCAATACAAACTTACAATTTATATCTAACTGACCTAAACAATTCTGCTAGTTTGGCTTTTGTCCTTTAGTAAAGTTAGAAAACAATTTGCCCTCCATGTTAATACATCTGTTTTCCAGATACCAATTAATTCTTTTGATTTGTTCTCCTATAGTCTACCATCCCAAATACTCAGACATTTTAATTCTCTCTTCTGGATTTATAGATATAAACAATGTGTAATCTCCAATGGGCTTGTGAAAAAAAATTTTTACTAATAAAAAATATTTAGTCTTAAGAAAATCACAAAAAAATAGAAGAGACAAACAGAAGCAAATCAAGATGTGAACATAAATACATTCATATCAATAACTACATTAAATAAAGCCAAATACTTAGAGCCAACTGATCTTTGACAAGGCAAACAGAAACACAAAATAGGGAAAGGATACCTATTCAACAAATGGTGCCAGGATAATTGGCAAGCCACATGTAGAAGAATGAAACTGGATCCTTATCTCTCATCTTATACAAAATTCAACTCAAGATGGATCAAAGACTTAAATCTAAGACCTGAAACCATAAAGATTCTAGAAGATAACATTGGAAAAACCCTTCTAGACACTGGCTTAGGCAAAGACTTCATGACCCAAACCCAATAACAAATGCAACAAAAACAAAGATAAATAGATGGGACTTAATTAAACTAGAAAGCTTCTGCACAGCATAAGAAATAATCAGCAGAGTTAACAGACAACCCACAGAGTGGGAGAAAATCTTCACAGTCTATACATCTGACAAAGGACTAATATCCAGAATCTACAAAGAACACAAATCAGCAAGAAAAAAACAATCCCATCAAAAAGTGGGCTAAGTATATGAATAGACAATTCTCAAAGATACACAAATGGCCAACAAGCATATGGAAAAATGCTCAACATCACTACTTAGTAGGGAAATGCAAATCAAAACCGCAATTCGAAACCACCTCACTCCACCAAGAATGGCCATAATCAAAAAATAAAAAAAAATAGATGTTAGCGTGGATGTGATGAAAGGGAACACTTTTACACTGTTGGTGGAAACGTAAACTAGTACAACCACTATAGAAAACAGTGTGGAGATTCCTTAAAAAACTAAAAGTAGAACTACTGTTTGATCCAGCAATCCCACTACTAGGTATCTACCCAGGGGAAAAGAAGTCATTATACAAAAAAGATAACTTGCACACACGTGTATAGCAGCACAATTTGCAACTGCAAAAATATGGAACCAGCCCAAATGCCCATCAATCAACATGTGGATAAAGAACATGTTATACACACACACACACACAACCATGGAATACTGCTCAGCTATAAAAAGGAACAAAATAATGGCATTCACAGAAACTAGACAGAATTGGAGACTATTATTCTAAGTGAAGTAACTAAGGAATGGAAAACCAAACATCGTATATTCTCACTCATAAGTGGGAGCTAAGCTATGAGGATGCAAAGGCATAAGAATAATACACTGGACTTTGGGGGCTCGGGGGAAACGGCGGGGAGTGGTGAGGAATAAAAGACTACACATGGGTACAGTGTACACTGCTTGGGTGACAGGTGCACCAAAATCTCAGAAATCACCACTAAAGAACTTATGCATGTAACCAAACACCACCTGTTCCCCAAAACCTACTGAAAAACAAACAAACAAAAACCAGTAAATGATCTAAATGCTCCAATTAGCAGGCAAAGACTGTAGGAGGAGTTCTTTACATATTCTGGGTACAAATCATTTATTCAGACACAAGTATTAGAAATATTTTTCCCAGATTATCTTTTAATTTTTAATTTTATTTTGATAACTATATTTTAACTTTTGGACAACTTTTTTTTCTTTTTTTTTTTTTGAGACAAGGTCTTACTCTGTCACCGAGGGTGGAGTGCAGTGGTGCGATCATGGCTCACTGCAGCCTCAACCTTGGGGGCTCAAGCAATCCTCCCACCTCAGCCTCCCAAGCAGCTGGAACCACAGGTGCATATCACCAAGCTCAGCTTATTTTTAATTTTTTTGTAGGGATGGAGTCTCGCTGTGTTGCTCAGGCTGGTCTCAAACACCTAGGCTCAAGCAATCCTCCTGCCTCAGCCTCCCAAAGTCCTAGGATTATAGGCATGAACCACTGCATTCAGCTGGACAACTTTTAAAAAACAATCTCAAACACATGAAAAAGCTACATGTATATAGTACAAAGAACTGTTGTTATTTTTCTGAATGATTTGAGACTACAGATGCCAATCTGATGCTACATTATCCCCGAAAACTTCTACGTATATTTCCTACAAACAAGAACATGTTCCACAGACTACAATACAACCAAGAAAATCAGGTCATTAAACTGATGCATTACTTTCATGCAATTGTCACTATGCATTTAAGTTTCAATAACTGTCTCAATGATGTATAATAAAAGGATCCTGTTCAATATCACATACTGTATTAAGTTGTCTCCTTTAGTCTGAAACAGTTTCTTAGTCTTTCTTTTAACTTATATGACCTTGACACTTTCGCTAATTATAAACCAAGTTTTTTTGGTAAATATCCTTGAATTTGGGTATAATTTAGATTTTATTATTAAACTCAGTTTTCATATGAACAATACATCATTCTAATATTGAACAGTCTTGAATAGTCCATAGTCCATCCTTTCCTTATTGGTTTGTAATATCTCCTCTACTATATGGTACATTTTTGCATGTATGGGCATGTTTCTAGGCTTTCTACTCTTTCTACTTACTTTTCTGTCTAAATATCACACTATTTTAATCACTATAGTTTTATATTCCTAACTGCACTCTATACCATACTTACTACTTCCTGAAAACAATGCTGTTTCATAATCCCTTGTGTTAGCATGAATTATGTTTTTCACCTACTCTAACCCTTCAACCTCCCAATCAACCTGCCAACCAAGAAAAAAATTCACAATATTATTCTTTTAGGATCCACCCAAACATCATCTTTTCTAAACCTCTCATAGAATTAGCTCCACCTTTCTGTTCTTCACAACACTCAATTCAAATATCTGTATCACTTAAAACACACAGTACTAAAATAAGTTAGTTAGAGACAGGGTCTCACTCTGTCACCCAGGCTGGAGTGCAGTGGCATGATCAATGGCTCACTGCAGCCTCAACTTTCTGGGATCAAGTGATCTGCCCACCTCAGCCTCCCAAGTAGCTAAGATTATAGACATGCGCCACCACGCCTGGCTAATTTTGATTTTTTTGTAGAGACAGAGTCTCACTATGTTGCCCAAGCTGGTGTCGAACTCTTGGCCTCAAGCAATCCTCCCACCTTAGCCTCCCAACGTGCTAGCAATACAAGCATGAGCCACTGTGCCAAGCCCTGAAGTTATTTATTTATTTATTTATATTATTATACATTAAGTTCTAGGGTACATGTGCACAACGTGCACGTTTGATACATAGGTATACATGTGCCATGTTGGTTTGCTGCACCCAACAACTCGTCATTTACTTTAGGTATTTCTCCTCATGTTATCCCTCCCCCAGCCCACAAACCCCCACAGGCCCCGGTGTGTGATGTTCCCCACCCTGTGTCCAAGTGTTCTCATTGTTCAGTTCCCACCTATGAGTGAAAGCATGCAGTGTTTGGTTTTCTGTCCTTGCGATAGCTTGCTGAGAATGATGGTTGCCAGCTTCATCCATGTCCCTGCAAAAGACATGAACTCATCCTTTCTAATGGCTGCATAGTATTCCATGGTGTTTATGTGCCACATTTTCTTAATTCAATCTATCATTGATGGACATTTGGGTTGGTTCTAAGTCTTTGCTATTGTGAATAGTGGTGCAACAAACATACGTGTGTGCATGTGTCTTTATAGTAGTATGACTTATAATCCTTTGGGTATATACTCAGTAATGGGATCACTGGGTCAAATGATATTTCTAGTTCTAGATCCTTGAGCAATCGCCACACTGTCTTTCACAATGGTTGAACTAGTTTACACTCCCACCAACAGTGTAAGAGCGTACCTATTTCTCCACATCCTCTCCAGCATCTGTTGTTTCCTGTCTTTTTAATGATCACCATACTAACTGGCGTGAGATGGTATTTCACTGTGGTTTTGATTTGCATTTCTCTGATGACCAATGAGGATGAGCATTTTTTTCATGTGTCTGTTGACTGCATAGATGTCTTCTTTTGAGAAGTGTCTGTTCATATCCTTTGCCCACTTTCTGATGGGGTTGTTTTTTTCTTGTTTTTTCTAGATATTAGCCCTTTGTCAGATGGGTAGATTGCAAAATTTTTCTCCCATTCTGTAGGTGGCCTGTTCACTCTGAAGGAAGTTTCTTTTGCCATGCAGAAGCTCTTTAGTTTAATTAGATCCCATTTGTCTATTTTGGCTTTTTGTCACCATTGCTTTTGGTGTTTTAGTCATGAAGCCCTTGCCCATGCCTATGTTCTCAAAGGTATTGCCTAGATTTTCTTCTAGGGTTTTTATGGTTTTAGCTCTAACATTTAAATCTTTAATCCATCTTGAATTAATTTTTTTGTATAAAGTGTAAGGAAGGGATCCAGTTTCAGCTTTTTATATATGGCTAGCCAGTTTTCCCAGCACCATTTATTAAATACAGAATCCTTTCCCTATTGCTTGTTTTTGTCAGGTTTGTCAAAGATCAGATGGTTGTAGATATGCGGTGTTATTTCTGAGGCTTCTGTTTTGTTCCATTGGTCTATATATCTGTTTTGGTACCAGTACCATGCTGTTTTGGTTACTGTAGCCTCGTAGTACAGTTTGAATTCAGGTAGCGGGATGCCTCTACCTTTGTTCTTTTGGTTTACCATTGTCTTAGCAATGTGAGCTCTTTTTTGGTTCCGTATCAACTTTAAAGTAGTTTTTTCCAATTCTGTGAAGGAAGTCATTGGTAGCTTGATGGGGAGGGTATTGAATCTACAAATTACCTTGGGGAGTATGGCCATTATCACTGTACTAATTCTTTCTATCCATGAGCATGAAATGTTCTTCCATTTGTTTGTGTCCTCTTTTATTTCACTGAGCAGTGGTTTGTAGTTCTCCTTGAAGAGGTCCTTCACATCCCCTGTAAGTTGGATTCCTAGGTATTTTATTCTCTTTGTAGCAATTGTGAATGGGAGTTCACTCATGATTTGGCTCTCTGTCTGTTATTGGTGTACAGGAATGCTTGTGATTTTTGCACGTTGATTTTGTATCCTGAGACTGCTGAAGTTGCTTATCAGCTTAAGGAGATTTTGGGCTGACACGATGGAGTTTTCTAAATATACAATCAGGTCATCTGCAAACAGGGACAATTTGACTTCCTCTTTTCCTAACTGAATACCCTTTATTTCTTTCTCTTGCCTGATTGCCCTGGCCAGAACTTCCAACACTATGTTGAATAGGAGTGGTGAGAGAGGGCATCATTGTCTTGTGCCGGGGAATGCTTCCAGTTTTTGCCCATTCAGTATATTGGCGGTGGGTTTGTCATAAATAGCTCTTATTATTTTGAGATACATTCCATCAATACCTAGTTTATTGAGTGTTTCTAGGATGAAGGGCTGTTGAATTTTGTCAAAGGCCTTTTCTGCATCTGTTGAGATAATCATGTGGTTTTTGTCGTTGGTTCTGTTTATGTGATGGGTTACATTTATTGATTTGCGTATGCTGAACCAGCCTTGCATCCCAGGGAAGAATCCAACTTGATCGTGGTGGATAAGCTGTTTGATGTGCTGCTGAATTCTGTTGCCATTATTTTATTGAGGATTTTTGCATCGATGTTCATCAAGGATATTGATCTGAAATTCTCTTTTTTTGTTGTGTGTCTGCCAGGCTTTAGTATCAGGATGATGCTGGCCTCATAAAATGAGTTACGGAGGATTCTCTCTTTTTCTATTGATTGCAATAGTTTCAGAAGGAATGGTACCAGCTCCTCTTTGTACCTCTGGTAGAATTTGGCAGTGAATCCGTCTGGTTCTGGACTTTACTGGTTGTTAGGCTATTATTATCTCAATTTCAGAGCCTGTTATTGGTCTCTTCAGAGATTCAGCTTCTTCCTGGTTTAGTCTTGGGAGGGTGTATGTGTCCAGGAATTTATCCATTTCTTCTAGATTTTCTAGTTTATTTGCGTGGAGGTGTTTATAGTATTCTCTGATGGTAGTTTATATTTCTGTGGGATTGGTGGTGATATCCCCTTTATCATTTTTTAATGCGTCTATTTGAGTCTTCTCTCTTTTCTCCATTAGTCTTGCTAGCGGTCTATCAGTTTTGTTGATCTTTTCAAAAAACCAGCTGCTGGATGCACTGATTTTTTGAAGGGTTTTTTGTGTGTCAATCTCTTTCCAGTCTGCTCTCTTAGTTATTTCTTGCCTTCTGCTAGCTTTTGAATGTATTTGCTCTTGCTTCTCTAGTTCTTTTAATTGTGGTATTAGGGTGTCAATTTTACATCTTTACTGCTTTCTCTTGTGAGCATTTAGTGCTATAAATTTTCCTCTACACACTGCTTTAAATGTGTTCCAGAGATTCTGGTATGTTGTATCTTTGTTCTCATTGGTTTCAAAGAACATCTTTATTTCTGCCTTCATTTCGTTATGTACCCAGTAGTCATTCAGGAGCAGGTTGTTCAGTTTCCACGTAGTTGAGCAGTTTTGAGTGAGTTTCTTAATCCTGAGCTCTAGTTTGATTTCACTGTGGTCTGAGAGACAGTTTGTTATAATTTCTGTTCTTTTACATTTGCTGAGGAGTGCTTTACTTCCAACTATGTGGTCAATTTTAGAATAAGTGCGATGTGGTCCTGAGAAGAATGTATATTCTGTTGATTCAGGACGGAGAGTTCTGTAGATGTCTATTAGGTCTGCTTGGTGCAGAGCTGAGTTCAAGTCCTGGATATCCTTGTTAACCTTCTGTCTCGTTGATTTGTCTAATATTGACAGTGAGGTGTTAAAGTCTCCCATTATTATTGTGTGGGAGTCTAAGTCTCTTTGTTGGTCTCTAAGGGCTTGCTTTATGAATCTGGGTGCTCCTGGATTGGGTGCATATATATTCAGGTTAGCTCTTCTTGTTGAATTGATCTCTTTACCATTATGTAATGGCGTTCTGATCTTTGTTGGTTTGAAGTCTATTTTATCAGAGACTAGGATTGCAACTTCTGCTTTTTTTTGCTTTCCATTTGCTTGGTACATCTTCCTCCATCCCTTTATTTTGAGCCTGTGTGTGTCTCTGCACATGAGACGGGTCTCCTGAATACAGCACACTGATTTGCCAGTCTGTGTCTTTTAATTGGGGCATGTAGCCCATTTACATTTAAGGTTAATATTGTTATGTGTGAATTTGATCCTGTCATTATGATGTTTGCTGGTTATTTTGCCCATTAGTTGCTGCAGTTTCTCCATAGCATCGATGTTTTTTACAATTTGGGATGTTTTTGCAGTGGCTGGTACCAGTTGCTCCTTTCCATGTTTAGTGCTTCCTTCAGGAGCTGTTGTAAGGCAGGACTGGTGGTGATAAAATCTCTCAGCATTTACTTGTCTGTAAAGGGTTTTATTTCTCCTTCACTGATGAAGCTTAGTTTGGCAGGATATGAAATTCTGGGTTGAAAATTGTTTTCTTTAAGAATGCTGAATATCGGCCTCCACTCTCTTCTGGCTTGTGGGGTTTTTCTGCTGAGAGATCTGCTGTCAGTCTGATGGCCTTCCCTTTGTAGGTAACCCAACCTTTCTCTCTGGCTGCCCTTAACATTTTCTCCTTCATTTCAACCTTGGTGAATCTGACAATTATGTGTCTTGGGGTTGCTCTTCTCGAGGAGTGTCTTTGGGGTGTTCTCTGTATTTCTTGAATTTGAATGTTGGCCTGCTTTGGTAGGTTGAGGAAGTTCTCCTGGATGATATCCTGAAGAGTGTTTTCCAACTTGGTTCCATTCTCCCCGTCACTTTCAGGTACACCAATCAAATGTAGATTTGGTCTTTTCCCACAGTCTCTTATTTCTTAGAGGCTTTGTTCATTTCTTTTAAGTCTTTTTTCTACAACCTCGTCTTCTCGCTTTATTTCATTAATTTGATCTTCAATCACGGACACCCTTTCTTCCACTTGATAAAATCGGCTATTGAAGCTTGTGCATGTGTCACAAAGTTCTCGTGCCACGGTTTTCAGCTCCAACAGGTCATTTAAGTTCTTCTCTACACTGTTTATTCTAGACAGCCATTCGTCTAACCTTTTTTCAAGGTTTTTACCTTGGTTGAGATGGGTTTGAACATGCTCCTTTAGCTTGGAGAAGTTTGTTATTACCAACCTTCTGAAGCCTGTTTCTATAAACTTGTCAAAGTCATTCTCCATCCAGCGTTGTTCCGTTGCTGGCAAGGAGCTGCAGTCCTTTGGAGGAGAAGAGGCACTCTGGTCTTTAGAATTTTCAGCTTTTCTGCTCTGGTTTCTCCCCATCTTTGTGGTTTTATCTACCTTTGGTCTTTGATGTTGGTGACCTACAGATGGGGTTTTGGTGTGGATGTCCTTTTAGTTGATGTTGATGCTATTCCTTTCTGTTTGTTAGTTTTCCTTCTAACAGTCAGGTCCCTCAGCTGCAGGTCTATTGGAGTTTGCTGGATGTCCACTCCAGACCCTGTTTGCCTGGTTATCACCAGCGGAGGCTGCAGCACAGCAAATACTGCAGAACAGAAAATATTGCTGTCTGGTCCTTCCTCTGGAAGCTTTGTCCCAGAGGGGCACCCGCCTATATGAGGTGTCTGTCGGCCCCTACTGGGAGGTGTCTCCCAGTTAGGCTACACGGGGGTCAGGGACTCACTTGAGGAGGCAGTCTGTCTGTTCTCAGAGCTCAAACACCGAGCTGGGAGAACCACTGCTCCCTTCAGAGCTGTCAGATAGGAACATTTATGTCTACAGAAGCTGTCTGCTGCCTTTTGTTCAGCTATGCCCTGCCCACAGAGTGGAGTCTATAGAAGCAGTAGGCCTTGCTGAGCTGCAGCGGGCTCCGCCCAGTTCAAGCTTCCCAGCCACTTTGCTTACCTACTTAAGCCTCAGCAATGGCAGACGCCCCTCCCCAAGCCAGGCTGCTGCCTCGCAATTCAATCTCAGGCTGCTGCGCTAGCAGTGAGCAAGGCTCCATGGGCATGGGACCTGCTGAGCCAGGCATGGGAGAGAATCTCCTTGTCTGCCGGTTGCTAAGACCTTGGGAAAAGCGCAGTATTTGGGTGAGAGTGTCCCGTTTTTCCAGGTACAGTCTGTCCCAGCTTCCCCTGGCTAGGAAAGGGAAATCACCCGACCCCTTGCGCTTCCTGGGTGAGGCAACGCCCCACTCTGCTTTAGCTCACCCTCTGGGGCTGCACCCACTGTCCAACCAGTCCCACTGAGATGAACCAGGCATCTCAGCTGGAAATGCAGAAATCACCCATCTTCTGCATCAGTCATGGTGGGAGCTGCAGACTGGAGCTGTTCCTATTCGGCCATCTTGGAACAAATCTCCGAAGTTATTTATTTAAATGCCTGTCTCCTTCAGTAATCTGTGAGTTATTCACGTTGTAGGTAGCATGGTTTAACTTTACATTATCAGAATGTAGTACAGTAATTAGTATATAATAATATAGATTGAAAAGTATAAAGAAAAACCATTAATTGTATCAATATGTTTTGAAAAGCAGGACTGCATCCCACAGATGCTAAAAGCTATAGATATATCTCTTCAAAACAAATGTGTTAAAAGCCTCTGAAGAATGAAAGCATACATACCTTCAGTGTCTTGATCATAGTTGGATCAGTTGACCTAACATAGAAACTCTTCAGATAAGGTTCGAATATCCCCTAGATTACAAAAATAAATACAAAAATACATTATGGTACTAATGTGTTCATGTGTCTCTTAAATTACATGTTCAGAACATACATACCTTTCTTTGAATTGACATAGTTGCTATATTTTGTAGGACAATATACTGCACCTCCCTAAAAATCAAAAGAGAATTTTTACTGGGTATACGTTCCAATGAAACATCTTTGAGTAAGCACTACAACAATGAAAAAGAATTAGCAATAATTTCAAGTGAATGAGACTCTTAAATGTAATAATGAAAAGTTTTTAGTAAATCTTAGACGTGTGTCTTTTTAATGCACTTTTCCTACAAAATACCAATAAATTAGACATGATTCATCATGAAGAATAGTTAAAACAAATTTTATAATAAAGTGCTCCTAAAATATGAAGTTAACATTGTAGCTGCTTTGAACACATCCAAGGAAGGTATTCTTAAGGTTAATGGGGGTAAATATGACCACACTGTTATTATAAACTCATTAAATAACTTATTCTTCCCAGGGCAAAGGCCAGATTTAAAAAGTAGTCATGTTATTTTTAGACCCAAATATCTAATAAATGAACTGAATCTGGTATAAGGCTTCATGTGAAAGACCAATTCCAGGTCTTTTTGATATCCTTTCAACTAGCCATAGGAAAAAAAAAGTATTGAACTAGCAAAAGAGAAAAATAATAGCTGGTTATAAAGATAGGGAGAATAAATGGCATCTCATTTGTTACTAAGCCAGTCAAGAGCTAAAATTGTGGACTAAGTTCCAGTTAAGGGCAAAAACAAATACATAGTTTTTTCCTTCCAACCCAGTTAGTGGAAACAAGCACTCAATGAAAAACATTGTTTCAAATTAAAACAACTAATTACTGAAAAATAGCTAAGGTATGTCAAATAGCTAAAATGAAGGTATTCTTAAACACAGAGAACAAATGTCTGAATTAAACCTGAAATCATGATTCTCATGTTATATGTCATGGAAACTCAATAAATTGTTTTGAATTGCTAACCTAAACCACTAAATTATAAAGAGGTGAAATTAAAGAAGGTGGCATGCTCTTTCTGTCTATCTGAAACTAAGAGTACGCAATCTTTAAAATGAGTAGCTATTAAAAACACAGCTCTCTTTTTAGAGTGGAGCAAAGCAGAGTAATTAAATATTTCAGCTTTATAGGAAGCACAATTCTGGCATAAACTACATTACTTAGCATACACATTGCTCTGTATAAAACCATGTATTAATACATTGAGTAAGTCAATCTGATAGTACTTCAGTATAGTTTTTCAGTGATTCCAGACTTACCAAAACTTCCAAACATCATTATTGCCATACCTAAAAATTTCAAACACTAATACTAGGCTACTAGTGACACCCTGGTATTATGCCACAAAATATTTTCAATATCTTTGGGCTTGAGGTTAAAAAAATTTCAGTATTTATCATTAAGTTTGAGATAAATGTATAAAGACTTTTATAATAATCCCCTTAAGTATGAAATCTTACTGATTGATTGATTAAAATATAGTCAGAGTTATATATTAAATGCCTGAAAGATTACATTTGTTCAAACATTACTTTTGAAGGAATACAAAAGAAAAAAATATATATAAAATCATGACCTACCTATTGCTACGAAGTAAACGCACTAGTGATTTAGAAATTATGCCAGCTTCAGATTTTGGTGATATGTGCCAATACAGCTGAGCAACTGCCATAACCACCTACAAGATAAAGCATAAAAATAACAGGAACTATGAATACTAGAGCACTCTACAACTTCAAAATCCATTCCTACACATTATTTCCTCTAAGTCCTACAAATTCCTGTGATGTAAAATGGAATGTTACTCTTTGTAGTGAGTTGAAGAAGTGTCCCCCACCCCCCAGGGCCCAATTCTATCCTCAGAATCTGATCTTATTTGGAAGTAGGATCTCTGTAGAAATTATTTAAGAATTGAAATGAGATCATGCTGGTTAAGAGCCCTAAAACGAATGAAAGTGTCCTTATAAGATAAAAAAAAGGACAAAAAGAGACACAGTGAAGGCCATGTGAAGATGGAGATAATTAGTGTGATACATCCATAAGCCAGGCAATGCCATGGATTGCTGGCAATCACCAGAAGCTAGAAAAGAGATGGTCTCTCCCTCACAGCGTACAGAAGGAACCAATACTGATTACACCTTGATTTCAGACTTCTGGCTTCCTGAAATGTGACAGAATAAATTTCTGTTGTTTTAATCCACTCAGTTTGTGGCAATATGTATGGCAGTGCTATGAAATGAATACATCCTCAGAAAAAAAAAAAAGACACTGAATGAACTGCTCAAGGTGTAACAGCTAGTACGTGGCAAAGCTCAAGACATTCGAAATTCCATGCTCCTCAGCTGCTGCTCTGAGATTGGGGCTTGTTAAGAATTGTAAGCATGCCTTTCTAAATGAAGCCAGGATAACGGTAACTAGTAGGCTGAAATAAAGAAAACTCAGCACATTTAAGTTACAATTAAAGAAACTCCATTAAAACAAATACATCTACAGCAGTAGCATTTAAAATAATCTTGTTTTTAAAAACACAGAACCTTAAAAATGGCTTCCGGTTCAAAGCCATTGTAAGGGTGATTCAAAGACTGGGCACAGTGGCTCACACCTGTACTCCCACCCCTTTGGGAGGCCGAGGCAGGTGGATCACTTGCGGTCAGGTATGGGACCATCCTGGCCAACATGGTAAAACCCCATCTCTACTAAAAATACAAAAATTAGGTTAAGTGTGGTGGTGCACGCCTGTAATCTCAGTTACTTGGGAGGCTGAGAGAGAAGAATCGTTGAACCCAGGAGGTAGAGGTTGCAGTGAGCCGAGATCATGCCACTGCACTCCAGCCTGGGCAACAGAGTGAGACTCTGTCTCAACGAAACAAAACAAACAAAGGGTGATTCGAATTTCTTTGTCTCAAAACAGAAGAGTACTGTTTCCCCTAAGTGCCTCTACACTCAGATTCAGAGTGACAACTGCAGAGACATAGCTACAGATGTTACCAATGCTGCCTTTGGCTCAAAGGACACACTAATATTAATTTAATTCTGCCTGGTCTATAATGTTTGAACAAATATATAGCAAAAGTTCTATTAATATATATGTCTAAATAGTATACAGCACAGGAGAATGTTTGAGGTTAAAAAAAAAAGTTTCTTCAGAAACTAAAGAACTGTTTTAAAAAATACAGTATACAGGGTCCTAAATTTACTATCATTTCTTGTACTTTCTTACAAGTTTGATTTATAGCTTTAAGACATTAGTTGAGAATTTAAAAAATGCAAGAATATCTCATTTCTTCACTTGTGAACTGCAAATATAAGTTAGTTACAAAATAAATTCTCCTGAGTTTTAAATCTTACAAAATAAAAGAATCTCAATTAATGATTGACCTAATCCAAGATCAGTCATTTAAAAAAATATTAACACATATACCTGGCTAATAAGTATTAGTAAATGATAGAAAAGAAAGCTGAATCTTAATTTTAATCTATCTTACAGATAGTAAATCCTTTTCCCTCAAAAATAAAAGTCCAATCCTACCGGCAAGAAAGCAAACTGTACTTCCAATACATGTCAATGTTGTTAAAATTCTAGCTGCCACTTGGCATGCCATCTATTCCAATATATTAGGGTACTCCAAAATCCAAAAGGACTAAATGAGCCTCTTTTTCCTCAGTATTTAGAAATCTAACAGTTTAAAGTCTCTTTGATACCCAGAATTTGAAATGTATAGGCTAATTTGTAAACGCCATGAAAAAAGTTCCCAAAACTTCAAAATCCAAAAAGACTAAAAATACACAACCTTATAGGCCTTCTACAGTTACATCATGCCTGTTCATAATAAAGTGCATCCTATAAACACTTTTCTACTCTTAACCATTCATGCCACTGTCACCTTATTTAGACTGTTAGAATAGCCTCCTAACATTCCGCTTTCAGTATCTATCTCCAATACAAACTACATAGCAATGACGTATTATGTTTCCTGAAAGAAATTCTCAAAGTCTCTCCATAAACTCAAGTATGAGGTTAAAAAAAAACTATCCACAATTCTTCAAACGTTAGCCTTTACTCATATTTAGCAGCATCCCAAAACAAGGTACCAAAATATACTGACACAAAAAGTAAACCACCTCTATATGGTAGAGCATCAAGTAAGCAGGGAACCCAAACAAACTGGGAACAAAAGTACAAACTGCCACTATTTGTTTCACTATTTGAGAACGTTTTTGATCTGTAAGTATTTGAACTATAAAATCAATTTCTAAGATCTAGTTAAATGAACAGTGAGTCACTCATAAAATAGAGTTTAAGATGGCAAATTACAGCTACCTAACTAGCATCTGGCTAAGCTGAAGATATTAAAATATAAGCATATTTTACAACATCCATGAAATAATATTTTTGTTATGACTGGGCATGATTACGGAATAATGGTTTGGAAACTAAAAGGTATTAGACAAAAATTGTTGCTGATAACTAGGATATACAAAGCTGTAAGCTCTAAATTCTCAAAAATCAGAAAAAATAATGCAAATTCCACATATTTGAAGTTTTTACTAAGTGAAAAGAACAATTTATTAAGAATATTTTCTCAATTAAAATCTTTAAGAACTGTTTAACTTAAATCTGTCAAGCCTTTAGATATAACTGCCAGTTAACAGGAAACACAGAATATAAAAGAATTAAATGACACTATAAAAGATGCAACCATCCCATTCCAGTAGGTATAGCAAAAAAATAAATAAATAAACAAAATAAAAAGAAGCAGCAGCAATCAGACAAATCCAGAAGGACATTCTGCAGAACTTGAGAGGCTTTAAAAGATGCAATGCATTAGATAATGGTTTGGATAAATCATCCAAAAAGAATAATTTAAGATCAATTGGTATTAAATGAAATGAAATTTTATTAAAATAAAAAGTGGAGAGGACTGACTAGAGAAAAAAAGGTTAGAAAATGTTATGTACAGTATGATTTTTATCTTGGTTAAAATATACGTGTATATATATATATACACATATATATGTATGTATAACCATGAATATATGTATATTTATGCAGATCAAAAAGATCTGGAAGAAAATACACTAAGACATAAGTGGTTTCTGAGTGTTGAGAATGTGATGTTTTAATTTTCTTTTTAGTTTTGCTAGTCCGTATTTTTTTTTTTTTTTAATTTTATTATTATTATACTTTAAGTTTTAGGGTACATGTGCACAACATGCAGGCTTGTTACATATGTATACACATGCCATGTTGGTGTGCTGCGCCCATCAACTCGTCATTTAGCATTAGGTATATCTCCCAATGCTATCCCTCCCCCCTCCCCCCACCCTACAACAGTCCCCGGAGTGTGATGTTCCCCTTCCTGTGTCCATGTGTTCTCATTGTTCAATTCCCACATATGAGTGAGAACATACGGTGTTTGGTTTTTCGTCCTTGCGATAGTCTGTATTTTCTAATTTCGTATTGTACACATGTATTCTTCTAAAATATAAATGGTTATATAAAATAAAAAGGTGTCGAACAAACAAAAAAACCTATGACCCAAACAAAGATGATTTTTAATTACTATTACTATCAATTTACATTTATAATATGTGAGGCATTACCTTTGTTATAGTCTCTTAAAAATTCTATCAGACAGATACAAACAGTATGGACTGATACCAGATCAAGTACCCTCAATCACAACGGTATAACTGATAAATATACATACTCCTTATATAAGAGCTAATATAATCCAACCAATTGAGAAACAACTTAGAAATAACTTATCTTAGGGAAAGCCAATTAACAAAACCACTAAAAAGTAAATGAAGTCCAATAGGCCAAACCAAGTATTCTCATCAAAACCTAACTCTGCATACCTGGAAACATGGAAGGCTGAAATATATTTAGGTATTACTTCCCAGACATTAGGTCTCTAAATCTATAGCTTACATTCCACACTGTACTTCCAACTATCCACTACATGTCATTTCGTGTGTAAACAAACAAATGCTCCATTAGCACACACAGACTCACTTACTAAATATTTTTAATTGCTGTTTTTTAAAAACCAGTGAATTATTTCTTATAAGGATTTTAACATACCGCAGCATTCCTGCTCTGAAGCAAAGGCTTTGTATTTCTAATTAAGAGTCTATGGTCTGGATCCATAGTATATAGCTTCTTCCTTTTGTCAGTCTTTTCCTTCTGATCATCATCAGATTCGTAGAAATTCTTTTCATTGTCTTCTAATTCATCACCCTACAATGAAGGAAATCCAATCCCAACACTACTTTAGACCTTGAACAATCCGCATATTATACAGTCAAAGAAAACTTTCTTTTAAACATCTACAATAACATTTTACTACAGAATACTTCTGCTGAGGCAATTTAAAAATATTACACAACCTATATCGAATAAAGGCCTTGATTTTTCTCATATTTTATAACAAGTTACTGTGCTATAGATGATGTGCTTCTATTATATTACAAAGTAAATTTTTTACTATTAAATCCCCATAGAAATACGTATAGTCCCTCAAAAGGAACACATGACCATTAGATCTTAACAAGGCCTATAATACTACCCAAAACCTGAAAACTACTTCCACGAATTGTCAGCCACTCTGTAACTAGATCAAAGAGTCAAAAAAAGAGCATTGTTTGAATAGTAATATAAAAGAAATCATAGTAAAGTTTGACACATTAAAACTAGTGTTGTTAAGTAGGTCCCTGAGTTGTCAAGAAAATGTCTCAGTTTGAGATTTATAAATATCTACAGGAGTTGATTCTAGGTTTTTGTTTTGAATTCTTTATCTCTGCCAATAAAATATGCCTACAGGCATTTAGTCCTCAAAACAAACAAAAAACCAAACAAACACAATAATAGCCACGTACATCCAATTCAACTACTGTTTAGAGGTAACTTCCGCTACCAAGTATCTGAAACACACTTTCTGCTTCCAGGAAGATGGAGTAGATGTACTTTTCCCCATCTCTCTCACTAAGTAGATCTAGAAAATCAGAACACTACATGTAAAATATATATAAAACAAACATAAGAAGACTTTGAAAGGCAAAAAGGAGGAGGACTGGATAGGAACCTCAAGATCCAAAGAAAGACAGACCAGTGAGTTCCCTGGGTTTTCTTTTTATTTCATATATCCACAACTTGGTACAGAAGCTGGCAACAAATGCAGATGAAAGAAACCCCCAGAACTGCTCTCTCTAGCCAAAGGACCAGGAAAGGGGCAGTCTAGCAAGACATAAAACTTTTAGAACTAACTACTCAAGTGCAGCCCAACACCAGATAAAAAATTATGGCCCTACCCCCATCCCCACCAGTAGAGGCTGAGATGGTGATCCTAGACTTCTACCCTTATTAGGCTGTAATGAGATGCCCCAACCACCTCACTAGGTGGTTTCAGAAAAGGCCAAGATGGGATTGAGATTTCCATCTCTACCAGGAGGTAACAAGGCATTCTGATATTGTCAGTGAAGACCAAGTGAGGAGCTTGGACTTCTAAGCCCATCCATTAGTGACAAGGTGACCTTATTCCTCCTCACTGTGATGATGTCAGAGGAGGCCTAGTGCATAGTCGGGACTTGCAGCACCACATCTACTAGTAACCAAAGTCAGCCCCGCCCACACCTTGGTGGTTGTCAGGGAAGGACACACGTAGAACAGTACCTTGTATCCCTCCTAGCCAGACAGCTATCAGAGAAAGATGGTTGGGGAGCCAGAAATCCCACACTCACCTATGGTAACAATTAGTACAATCCCTCTGAGGTGTCAGTGGAGGATGAGCAGGGAATCTGGACTTCTGCTACGACCTGGCAGTAATGAGACAGCACCCCTCTCTCTTTCCACCACCCTTCCCTGCTAGAGCAGTATCAAACAAAACCAGTTAACCTGAACGTTTACATAAGATCCAGTCTCAAAGTATACAAGATGTCCAAGTTTCAGTTAAAAAATCACTCATCATTCTAAGAGAGAAAAAAAGGAAGATCTCAAACTGAATAAAAATAGATAACTAGCAGATGCCAATACTAAGATAATAGAGATATTGGAATGATCTGATTATTTTAAAAAAATCATTAAAAAATGCTTCAATGAGCAATTGAGAACATCCTGGTAACAAATACAGAAATAGAAGGTTTTAGCAAAGAATTATAAAGTCTAGATCGGGCGCAGTGGCCCACGCCTGTCATCCCAGCACTCTGGGAGGCCAAGGCGGGCAGATCACCTAAGGTCAGGAGTTTGAGACCAGCCTGGCCAACATGGCAAAACCCTGTCTCACTAAAAATACAAAATTAGCCTGGCATGGTGGGGCACACCTGTAATCCCAGCCACTCAAGAGGCTGAGGCAGGAGAAGAATCACTTGAGCTCGTGAGGCGGAGGTTGCAGTGAGCCAAGATCGCACCATTGCCCTCCAGCCCGGGTAACAAAAGCAAAACTCCATCTAAAAAAAAAAAAAAAAAAAAAAAAAAGGCCACGCACAGTGGCTTATGCCTGTAATCCCAGCACTTTGGGAGGCCGAGGTGGGCGGATCACGAGATCAGGAGTTAGAGACCAGCCTGGCCAACATGGTGAAACTCCATCTCTACTAAAAATACAAAAATTAGCCGGGCATGGTGGTGGACGCCTGTAATCCCAGCTACTCAGGAGGCTGAGGCAGGAGAATCACTTGAACCCTGGGAGGCGGAGGTTGCAGTGAGCAGAGATCGTGCCACTGCACTCCAGCCTGGGCGACAGAGCAAGACTCAAAAAAAAAAAATTATAAAGTCTAAAGAAAGAAATAGAAGGTATAAAGACCAAATAAAAATTGTTATGACTGGCAAATACAAGAACCAAAACTAAAAACCTAATGAATGGAATCAAAAGCAGAGGAGGGGGACAAAAGAAATAATCAGTAAACTGGAACACAGAACAAGATTTACCCAATCTGAATAGACTAGGGACAAAAAAAATCAAAACTAAAAAACAGCGTCTCAGAGACCAGTGAAACTACAATAAAAGACCTAACATTCCTTTCATCTATTAATCAGTCCTGGAAGGGGAGGAGACAGAGGCAAGAGCTGAAAGAGAACTCAAAGAAATAATGACTGCAAACTTTTTAAATCTGGTGAATAAAACTACAAATTGAGGAAGCTGAGTAAACCCTAAACAGGATTAAACCCAAAGAAATCCAAAACAACACACATTATAGTAAAACCTCTGAAAACTAAAGACAAAGAAAAAAATAAATCTTGAAAGTGGCAAAGGAGAAATGACACTTTACCAGTAACAAAAAAACAAGTCTAATGACAGCAGATTTCTCATCAAAAACCATGGAGGACAGAACATTGTGGACCAACTGATGGAGAGGAACTATCAACAGAGAATCTTATATCTAGCAAAAATATATTTCAGGAATGAAGGAGGAGAAAATCAAGACATTTTCAGATAAAGGAGAACCAGAGTATTTGCCATCAGCAGACCTATCCTGAAAGAATGGCTAAAGGAAGCTCTTCAGACAGAAAGGAAATGATAAAAGATGGAATCTTCAAACATCAGGAAGGAAGAAAGAATATGGCAAGGAAAAATATGAGTAAATATAATAGTTTTTCCTTTTCCTCTGAGTCTTTTAAACTACATTAGATGGCTGAAGAAAAGTTATAACACTGATATGGTTCTAAATGCATATAAAGGACATACCTAAGAAAACTATTTATAAAGTAGAGAGAGAAAAGAGATGAAAGGGAGGTAAGTGGTTAAAAAGTTTGCCCCTTGAAGTGTAACTTGAGGACACCAGTAGACTGATGGTAAGATGATGAGTTACGCATGTATAATGTAATACCTACAGCAACCACTAAAAAAGCTATACAAAGAGATATATTCATGCTTTGGTAGAAAGATTACTTAAGGCCAAGGTAGAAATATTACTTAAGGCCAGGAGTTCTAGACCAGCCTGGGCAACAAAGCAAAACCTTTCCTCTACTACAAGTAAAAAAATAAAAAAAAACTCAGCCATTCATGGGGGTATGTACCCATAGTCTTAGCTGCTCAGGAGGCTGAGGTGGGAGGATCACTAGAGCCCAAGGGTTTGAGGCTTCAGTGAGCTATGATTAAGCCACTGTGCTCCAGCCTGGGTGACAGAGTGAGACCCTGTCTCTAAAAAACTTCAAAAAAATAGGTTTTAATTAATAAAAAAAGAGATATATTCAAATTAACTGTAGATAAGCAAAGATGGAATTCTAAAAAATGTTGAAATAACCCACAGTAAGAGAAATGAAGACTAGAGAGAACAAACAAAAAACAAAAAATTAAATGGGAAGCTTAAGCCTTAAAAAATTAGATTAAATGTAAATCAGTATGCCGATTAAAAGACAAAGGCTGGCAAAGTATATTAAAACCCATGACTCAACTATATGCTGCCTATAAGAAATTCACTATAAACATAAAGATAAAGGCAGGTTAAAAGTAAAAGGATAGAAAAATACATAATGTACTAATATTAATCAAGGGAATGCACAATGACTATATTAAATGAGATAAAGTACACTTCAGAGCAAAGAAAATTACAACAGAGAAGGACATTATAGAATGACAAAATGGATAATCTACCATATAATTCCATTTATATAACATTCTTGAAATAACAAAATTATGGAAACACAAAGATTAGTGGTTGCCAGGGGTTAAGGGTTGGGAGTAGGGTTAAGCATCTGGAAGAAAGTCGGTTTGGCTATAAAACGGCAACAAGAAGACTCCCTGTGATAGAAATAGTAAAGGTTATACCAGATCTCTCTCAATTATTTCTTACAATTTCATGTGAATCTAAATTATCTTTTAAAAAACATTTAATTGAATAAAACTAAGGAGATAAAAATCAGTAAGTCACTTAAAAGCAATTTATTGTATTTATACATTGTTATACATAACAATAAAGAAAATTATCTAAAATGTTTTAGGTTAATATCACTTAAGTATTTTTCCCTTGCTAGATGCCTACAGATTTTACACAATCTTTCCTTAAATCTTGACATAAATATCACTGGAAAACACCTTTCATCAAAAGTACAACTTTTAGGTCTCTCAGAATAGGACTAATATTAGCTCACTGCTTTTTAAATCCACAGGCAAAAAATCTTATAAAATTATTCAGAGAAAACTCACAAAATTTATACTCTTTGAAAACAAAAGTATTTGTACTAATATTCATCTTCAAAATTAAACTAGAAATCATAACATTATCACCTTCCTTTGAATACAGAATTCAAAACAAACACACTAGTTGTCTTTTAGTGCTTAATAAAAAGACTGTAAGTGAGATTTACTTTCATATCAAAGCTGGACTTGAGTGACTGTTCCTTTATGGAGCTCCAGGCTAAAGCAGTTCTGTTAAGTACATTAGTAAACCAATAAAACACAAATAATTAAATGCTCTAAGCATAAGCACTCACCTACAATCTTAAGTCATGGTTAATTAAACAAATGTTCAAACTCTACCTGAAAGTGATACATAATGAAAGTGCTGTATTAACAGACACAGCACTATTACTAACAAAATCATCAAAATGTACATAAAAAGCTGCTTTTTATAACCATCTACTCATTCCATTTCTTCCTCATTGTTAATTAACATACTTTATAAGAGTTCAATTACATTATTTTAATGAAAGATACATATGTATTGCTTATTTTGCTGTACAAATGTTTAAGATTATGGCAGTATATTATAATAGTAAAACTACAAACCACTGCTCAAGGAAATCAAAGAGGACACAAGCAGATGGAAAAATGCTCATGGATCGGAAGTATCAATATCATGAAAATGGCCATCCTGCCCAAAGCAATTTATAGATTCAACACTATTCCCATTAAACTACCATTGACATTCTTCACAGAACTAGAAAAAACTATTTTAAAATTCATATGGAACCAAAAGCAGCTCACATAGCCAAGACAATCCTAAGCAAAAAGAACAAAGCTGGAGGCATCACACTACCTGATTTCAGACTATACTACAAGGCCACAGTAACCAAAACAGCATGGTACTGGTACAAAAACAGTCACACAGACCAATGGAACAGAATAAATAACTCAGAAATAAAACTACACATCTACAACCATCTGATCTTCAACAAATCTGACAAAAACAAGCAATAGGGAAAGGATTCCCTATTCAACAAGTGGTGCTGGGAGAACTGAATAGCCATCAATGAAAAACTGAAACTGTGTCCCTTCCTTACACCTTATACAAAAATTAACTCAAGATGCATTAAAGACTTAAATGTAAAACCCAAAACTATAAAAAGCCTAGAAGAAAATCTAGGCAATACCGTTCAGGACATCGGCATGGGCACAGACTTTATGATGAAATCACCAAGAGCAACTGCAACAAAAGCAAAAATTGACAAATGGGATCTAATTAAACTAAAGAGCTTCTGCACAGCAAACAAAACTATCATCAGAGCAAACAGACAACCTACAGAATGGGAGAAAATTTTTGCAATCTGTCCATCTGACAAAGGGCTAATATCCAGAACCTACAAGAAACTTAAGCAAATTTACAAGAAACTAACAACCCCAATAAAAAGTGGGCAAATGATATGAACAAATACTTCTCAAAAAAAAAATACACATGCAGCCAAGAAACATATGAAAAATAGCTCAACATTGCTGATCATTAGAGAAATGCAAATCAAAACCACAATGAGATACCATTTCATACTACTCAGAATGGTGATTATTAAACACTCAAAAAACAGATGCTGGCAAGGCTGCCGAGAAATAGGAATGCTTTTACACTGTTGGTGGGTACATAAATTAGTACAATCATTGTTGAAGACAATGTGCTGATTCTTCAAAGATTTAGAACCAGAAATACCATGTGACCCAGCAATCCCATTACTGGGTATATACCCAAAAGAGTATAAATCATTCCATTATAAAGATACATGCACGCATATGTTCACTGCAGCACTATTCACGATAGCAAAGACACAGAATCTACCCAAATGCCCATCAATGATAGACTACATAAAGAAAATGTGGTGCACATACACCATGGAATACTATGCAGCCATAAAAAGGAACGAGATAATGTCCTTTGCAGGGACATGGATGAAGATGGAAGCCATCATTCTCAGCACACTAATGCAGGAACAAAAAATCAAACACCACATGTTCTCACTTATAAGTGAGAACTGAACAATGTGAACACATGGACACAGCAAGGGGAACAACACTTACTGGGGCCTGTCAGGGGAGGGTTAGCAGGGAGAGCATTAGGGAAAAGAGCTAATGGATGCTGGGCTTAATACCTGAGTGATGGACTGATAGGTGCAGCAAACCACCATGGCACATGTTTACCTATGTAACAAACCTGCACATCCTGCACATGTACCCTGGAACTTAAAAAAAATAATAAAATTATTAAAAAAAATTTTTTTTAAACTCATGTGAATGTTTCTATAATGTCCTCTATGAACATACCATCATATAGGTTTCTGAGTTCACTTCCATAAGAAATATATTTTTATATGGTTTGATTTTAATATGTATTTACAAAAATATGAACACTTTACAGAGGATTACTTGCACTACTGTATTTCTTCAATATGTATTTAATTCAAAGGATGGCATTTTTAATGACTATAAATAAAGGTCGATGAATCATTATCTTATTAAAATTTAGTAATATTTCATAACATACATGGTTCACAATTGATGCAACTGCTTCCTATTGATGAATTTTTTTACAGTTTTAAAAAATTATGTGGCCAGGAACGGTGGCTCACACCTATAATCCCAGCACTTTGGGAGGCCGAGGCAGGCGGATCACCTGAGGTCAGGAGTTCGAGACCAACCTGCCCAACATGGTGAAACCCCATCTCTCTTAAAAATACAAAAATTAGCCAGGCGTAGTGGCACATGCCTATAGTCCAAGCTACTTGGGAGGCTGAGGCAGAAGAATCGCTTGAACCCGGGACACGGAGGTTGCAGTGAGCCAAGATTGCGCCACTGCACTCCAGACTGGGTGATAGAGCAAGACTCCGTCTCAAATAAAATAAAATAAAATAAAATAAAATAAAATAAAATAAAATAAAATATAAAATAAAATAAAATATAAAAATTATGCAAACATTAATAAAATACTAATAATAAAAAGATTTCAAAAGAGTAATTTTCTTTCATTAGTATCTTTTCCACACGATTCAATGATCTTATGTTACTACTAATAAAACTTCTACAAATTAACATATAATATTACAGAAATTGTAATTTCCTAAAATAAAAGGGATTATTTGAAATAACAAAGTTTTTATAATGGGATTATGAGCTAACAAGCATGAAAACATGTTGCTTACAGCTAAAATAGTTCACGTTAATTATCATTTAAAAACATTCGCCTCAGAAGAAATTCTCTTATAATTTTTATGAAATTTCAGTTAGGTTCTACTGCCATGAGAACATCATGACACAGCTTCTTAGATCCGGCTCTCCCAGTTACTTGCTACAGGCATGTACCAACTGCATAATTCTCTAAGCTGGAACCAAGCAGAGAAAAAATTGACAAGTGAAGGGTGGACATTTTTATGAGGTTAATGAAATGAAGGAGATGAGGCTTTCTTGGAGGACAAGAATGAATCTCCAACAACATATTTGAATCTGTATTACTGTGGACTATGTTTCTCAGGTTTTTAATGAATCAGAACAGACACTAATCCAAACAGAATGGATGCTAGATACATACACAGTATATGGGTGTATCTGGACACATGAGTTCAATATAAGTGCTAGCTCTATGACCATGACAAATCACTCAACCTTTCCTTGTCTTGATTTTTTTCCTTGTCTTGGTTTACTCATCTATAAAAGCAGTATCTATATCATTAAAGTGTTTATAAAGATTGAATCAGTTTATTGAACATTATACAAGCACTTAGTGCCTGATACAAATTAAAGTACACAAATAGCAGCTATTGCCACTGCTTCTATTATTAAGAAACTTTCTTTCTAGAAGCCATGTAATTGAAACTATTACTATGCCTCAAATTCAATATCCCTAGATGCCAAATATGAAAAAAAGTTTCCCCCCTAAAATTATCCCTCAGAAAGAAGTTGCCTCATACTTGAGGATTTACAAATGTATTATGAGGCTCTTACACAACTGCTTCATTTTGAACCATAATGTATTGTTTGGGGAACTCATTACACTGAAACAACTTCAATCAATGCTAGTTACGGATGCTTAAAAGGAGTCACAAATCACAGTGATAGAAGATGTCATTTTAACTAAGCTTTTAGAGACACTTTTTAAAAACACGTAATATAAGAACCTAGAATTCTGATTGGCTTTTGGAATTGCTTTTCTCAAAAAAAAAAAAAAAAAAAAAAAAAAAAAAGGATGTGTTAATTAGACAAGAGGAAGCTGAGAGGGCTAAAAGCTGAGTAGAGCTTTCAGCAGATTAACAAAAATGCAGTAACAAAAGGCGGAGGCCAGGATCCGCCAAAAATTACAATCCTGCTAACTCTCCTAGTCTTTGGTTTAAAATATAAAATCTATGTCTTGGGGAGTAATGATGGTCAGATTAAAGCCCAGCTTAAATCATCTCAATCCATAATTGAGGTGATAAGTGAACTCAAGATTGTTGAATCCATTCCCTAGAACCACAAGTAGGACAAAATCCATCACCCAAAGCTTCAAACTAGTCTGACAACTTATCAGAAAGGAAATGCTGGTATCACTAAAGGTAAGGATACTGTTTCCTTCTGGGAGGAAAAGCAGATTATTAAGTGAAGGGTATCAAGAGGGGGGCTTATGAAGTATACTGATAATTACTATTTCTTAATCTAGGTATTTGGTACATAGGTGTATTCAGTTTGTGAAAATGTATAAAGTCATTTGCAGTATATGTTTCACTCTTATTGCCCAGGCTGGAGTGCAATGGCGCAATCTCAGCTCACTGCAACCTCCGCCTCCCGGGTTCAAGCAATTCTCCTGCCTCGGCCTCCTGAGTAGCTAGGGTTACAGGCATGCACCACCACACCTGGCTAATTTTGTATTTTTAGTAGAGACGGGGTTTCTCCATGTTGGTCAGGCTGGTCTCGAACTCCCAACCTCAGGTGATCCACCCGCCTCGGCTTCCCAAAGTGCTGGGATTACAGGCGTGAGCCACCGCGCCCGGTCTGCAGTATATAGTTCTACTCCAATAAAATGTCTTTAAAATATGCATACAAGAAAAAAAGACAAAAATGTAAATATAAACCAAGAGAAAAAAAAGCAAAAATAGGGAATCTAGAAAATGAGTTTGGCAGACGTAATTTTAAGTGAACTATATTATGAACTGAATGATTCTGTCCTCCCACAAATTCATATAATGAAATCCTAGGCCAGGTGCAGTGACTCACACCTGTAATCCCAGCACTTTGGGAGGCCAAGGCGGGTGGATCACCCGAGGTCAGGAGTTCGAGACAAGCCTGTCCAACATGGTGTAACCCCGTCTCTACTAAAAATACAAAAATTAGCCACGCATGGTGGCGCACACCTGTAATCCCAGCTACTCCAGAGGCTGAGGCAGAAGAATCACTTGAACCTGGGAGGCAGAGGTTACAGCGAGCCAAGATTGCACCACTGCACTCCAGCCTGGGCAGCAGAACGAGACTCTATCTCCAAAAAAAAAAAAAAAGAAAGAAAGAAAGAAAGAAATCCTAATCCCCAGTGTGATGGTACTAGGATAGGAGATGGGGCCTTTGAAAGGTGATTAGGTCATGAAGACGGAACTCTCATAAATGGAATTAGTGCCATTACAAAATGAACCTCAGAGAGCTTTCTGGCCTTTTTTCTATCATGTGAAGAAGACAATCATCTATCTATGAACCAAGAAGTAGATCCTTACCAGACACCAAATCTGTCAGAGCCTTGATCCCGTTCTCCCAGTCTCCAGAATTGTGAGAAATAAATGTTTGTTGTTTAACTCATCCAATCTAGGATATTTTTGTTATAGTAGCCCAAACTAAGACAGACTATAAAATAACTATGATTAATATGTTCAAGGAATTAAGTGATAAGATCGAGCTTTACGGCAGATAATGCAACACAATACAATTTTTCAGAAAACTCAGATATATTTTTATATTGTGTTTATATAAAGCGCTAGACTTTCAGTGACCACTTATAGAGTTCTTTAAATTCAGTAATATTTTAAAAATTTCAACTTAATTGATTTTACCTTTGTGATACTTTTGACATACCAGATAGAGGAAGATTTGTGCTCTGTTAGAGATAATAGCCCAGATACTTAAGTAAGTAGAGGAATTAAAGTTTATATCTGAGAGGACTCTGAAAGATTTTCAAAGTAATCATTCTTATTTAACATGTTAACTATATGATGAAATGAATTTTACTTTCTCCTTGTCCAGAAACAGAATAGTTAAATAAGACAAACAAGATATATTAAGGAAAATGTTTAGTCTGCTTAAGAGTAAAAATAAATGAATTTGAAAGACTTTGAAATCCACTTTATAGTAAGTTTCCACTTATTCCACTTGGTATACTAACCATACTTCATATACATAAAAGAGAATTCTAATATCTAATTGTAATATTCCCTCCATTTGTATTTGAAAGCAGTTTTTAGAAATATTCTGTTTTTAGTAGAACTGCTTAATCTTCTGAGCTTATTCTATATCCTCAAATATATGTAATTTTTTTTTTTTTGACACAGAATCTCACTCTGTCGCCCAGGCTGAAGTGCAGTGGCACAATCTTGGCTCACTGCAAGCTCCCAGGTTCACGCCATTCTCCTGCCTCAGCCTCCTGAGTAGCTGGGACTACAGGCGCCCGCCACCATGCCCGGCTAATTTTTTGTATTTTTAGTAGAGACGGGGTTTCACTGTGTTAGCCAGGATGGTCTCAATCTCCCAACCTCATAATTCGCCAGCCTCAGCCTCCCAAAGTGCCTGGATTACAGGCGTGAGCCACCGCACCCGGCCCAAATATATTTCTTAACTAGAGATTGATATTAGGCAGTCTCAATTAATACATCTATGAATTTGAAACAAAGTAGAAAAACCCCCTATGTAGCTAACATGGCTGTTATGAAGCCTTTAAATATTATTTTATGTATGAAGCCCTTATTTTTAGTATATTATGCATATCATTTCAACCATCTTGATATTCTGATTTCTTGTTATACAGATAATAAAAGACACAATTTTAAAAGAAAACAGTAAAAATTATATTTTCCATTGCCAAGGGACAAGAAAAATGTGTTTTACAAATGCATGAAAAGGTTTTAAAAAATCAATTATTATACATGTTGTTTCTATTGAGCCTACAGAAATGAGGCATTATCATACATGGGATTTCTAATTGGTACTAATGAAAATGTTTTATATTGTGGTTTCAGTTTTTCTATACAGTCATTAAGTAATGCCAGCTTTGCTCCAATATAATACTGATATTACTATTACAAAAAGAACCATTTGACTGAAATCTAAGAAATCATTACTTCTAAGGCCATAAAACCTGCTCTTTTACATGGAAACATGACTGGTTCTAGAGCTAAGGCAGTTAAAACAACTAATAAATAAATGAGGGAGAAATGACAGATCTTCCTTACAAAATAATTCTAAGTGACTATGCTAATATCACGTGAATGAGTACTCAAAGTCTGAAACATATTTCTATGACAGTATTGTATCCATATTCCAAGGTAATGTGTATCTCCAAAAATCCAGACAGAATGATGCTTTCCAATCGAAAACTATTAAATGAAAATGACTCAAAAAGGAGTTCTCAAAATATCTCTAAAATATATGTGATAAAACTATTTCATAAAATGAGTATAAAATATTCTATTTATAAATGAATGTTTTATTTTTCCATGTTTAAAATATGTACATGTATGAAATGAAATACTACCATAGAATACCCTTTTTAATGTTTCTTTAAGAATATACATTTAAGCTGGACCAAACAAAAAAAAAAATTAAAAAAAAATGGGGACCAATTTACACTGGAGAAGGCTTTGCAGTTTCTTTAAAGCAAAGATAATGTTTTATAAATACACTCTCAATAGAAATGAAATTATATAATATCTGAAATTTTACATGAAATCTTGGAATGGGGTAGGGTAGCAAAACGAGAGCAGCCATGAGCTGATGAACAGTGCAGCTACGTGATGTATACATAGGGATTCGTTGAACTGTCAGCCATACTTCTTTGTATGTTTAAAGTTTCCCATAATTAAGACTTACTGTAAAGCTACACATATCAAGACAGTGTGGCATTTGTGAAATAACAGAGAAAAACATCAATGGAACAGAAGAGAAAGCCTAGAAACAGACTCTCATAAATACAGCCAACTGCTTTCACAAAAGAGCCAAGACAATATGATGGAGAAAAGATAGTCTTTCAACAAATGATGCTGGAACAAATGAAGAGTCACAGGCCAGGCGCAGCAGCTCACCCCTGTAATCCCAGAACTTTGGGAGGCTGAGGAGGGCAGATCACGAGGTCAGGAGTTGGAGATCAGCCTGACCAACATGGTAAAACCCTGTCTCTAATAAAAATACAAAAGAATTAGCTGGGCGTGGTGATGCACACCTGTTATCCCAGCTACTCAGGAGGCTGAGGCAGGAGAATCGCTTGAACCGGGAGGTGGAGGCTGCACTGAGCTGAGATCACACCACTGCACTCCAGCCTGGGCAACAAAGCAAGACTCCGTCTCAAAAAATAAAAATAAAAATAAATTAAATAAATAAATCTAGACACAGACCTTACAACCTTCACAAAAATTAACTCAAAATGGGTCACAGACCTAAATGTAAAACGCAAAACTATAAAACTTTTAGAGGTTAACATAGGAATCTAGATGACCTTGGGTATGGCAACTTTTAGATACAATACAAAAGACATGGATCTGTGGAAGAAATAATTGATAGGCTGGACTTCATTAAAATTTAAAACTTTTGCTATGCAAAAGACAAAGTCAAAAGAATTAGAAGACAAGCCACAGACTGGGAGAAAATATTTGCCAAAGACATATCTGATAAAGGACTGTTATCCAAAATATACAAAGAGTTCCTAAAATTCAACAATAAGAAAACAAACAGCCCAATTTTTAAAAAATGGGCTGAAGACCTGAAGAGATACCTCACCAAAAAAGATACACAGATGGCAAATAAACATATAAAAACATGTTCAAAACCATGTCATTAGGGAATTGCTAACTAAAACCAATGATATACTATAACACATTTATTAGAATGGACAAAGTCCAAAAACTTGATAACTCCGTATACAGACAAGGATATAAAGTGACAGGAACTCTCATTCATTGCTGATGGGAATGCAAAATGGTACAGCCACTCTGAAAGGCAACTTTGCAGTTTCTTACCAAAGTAAACATACTCTTACCAAACAATCCAGCAATCACACTCCTGGATATTTACCCAAAAAAGCTGAGAAGATGTGCACACAAAAGCCTGCACATGGATACAGCAGCTTTATTCCTCATTGCCAAAACTAGAAAGTGCTCAAAATGTCTTTCAGTAGGTGACTGGATAAACTGTGGTATATCCAGACAAAGGAATAGTATTCAGTGCTAAAAATAAATTAGCTAACAAGCTATGAAAAGACATGGAGACAACTTAAATGCATATTACAATATAAGTGAGAAAATCCAATCTGAATAGGTTACATATTGTATGATTCCAGCTATATGATATTTTGGAAAAGGCAAACTACATAGACATTAAAAAGACTAGTGACTGCCAGGTGCTGGTGGGGAGTGAGGGATGAACAAGTAGAGCATAGAGAATTTTTAGGGCAGCAAAACTACTGTGTATGATAAAACACAATGGTGTATTCATGTTATTATGTATCAGACAAAATCCAAAGAATGTACACCACCAAGGATGAACCCTAATGTACACTGTGGACTTTAGGTGACAATAATATTAATGTAAATTCATCAATCGTAATGTAAAATGTTGATGGTGGGGGATGTTTTGCGTGTGTGGAGGTAGAGGGCATATAGGAAATCCCTGCACTTTCAACTAAGTTTTACTGTAAACTTATAACTGCTCCAAAAAATAAAGTTTATTTTTATTTTTAAGAAAGCAGTGAGTTTAATATATCTGAACCTATCTTATATAAAAATAGGTCTCTCTCTACTCATGTGTAGCAACCACCCTAATGCTAGTGAAAAAAAAAAAATCAGAATAAAATATAGCTTTTCACTTTGCTCTAAAACATTCACTTTCAGAAGAAACAAATGTTGTTACATTAAATATAAGCTTTATAAAGGCAAAAAATAACATTACTCCATGAAGTATATTTTGGAAAAGGCATGGTTTATATACTCTTAAGGTACTATTCCACAGGCTCGTGGAATAAAGAAAAGTGTGAAATTATACTTAAGTAGTGATACTTTCTATATATTTTGTATCTGAAGCTCTAAACATAAATGTTCACAAAAATAGTAATAAGTCAGTAACTGAACCCACAATTTTGGGTGCTGAGGATAATATTTACTTTTTAAAGAGATCTTAAGACACAGGGAGACTTATTTTATCTGAATGGATTTCCTAAGAAATAAACACAAACTATGATCTTTTGTCAGTTTGTAAGGAATAATAGAAAAATAAAAAATGAAATTAATGACAGTTAAAACTGCACACAGCAAAATATTTTTATGTATAAAAATTGACAAAGGAATCAAACATTCCTGAAAAATATCTACTTTTGTATCATGTGACCAGTAACAATGGACTTAGTAGAAATAAAAAACAACTTCGACTTAAGAAACTTCTAGTATTAATAAAACACTTGCACAAATACCTCTTTGAAACCTGAGAACCACCCCATCTGGTAAACAAAGCAGGTATTTACTATCTTTTTCACAGATGAAAGAACTGAGGTGCACACAATTTATATAAATTATCAATAGTCACAGAGATTAAAAATGGTAGAGCCAGGATTTGAACTCGGGAATTATTATTCTTTAACCCGTCACCTCTCACCTTTATTACCTTGGCATTTAAATTAGTCACATAAAAGACACTGAATATACCCACTTGCCTTCTGAATTCCAAGGCAGCCTGAAGGGTGCTAGTGCCATCTCAAGATTTACACCAGGATGAAACAATCTCTGCAACCTGCTGTGGCCTTAGACTCTTCCAAAATGTTTAAAAGTGACTTTAACACATCATGACATTCCCATGTAATCTAAGACACTGCACTAGTCAACTCAGGCTGTTATAACAAAATACCACAGGGTAGGTGCCTGAAAAAGAGACATTTATTTCTCACAGTTCTTGAGGCTGAAAAGTCCAAGATCAAGGGGCAGGTGATTCAATTCATGGTGAAGGCCCTCCTCTGGCACGTGGACAGCTACCTGATACGGTGGAAGAGAGGAAGCAAGCTTCTTAGAAGGGCACTAATCCGGCCGGGCGCGGTGGCTCACGCTTGTAATCCCAGCACTTTGGGAGGCCAAGGCAGGCGGATCACGAGGTCAGGAGATCGAGACCACGGTGAAACCCCGTCTCTAATAAAAATACAAAAAAATTAGCCGGGCGTGGTGGCGGGCGCCTGTAGTCCCAGCTACTGGGAGAGGCTGAGGCAGGAGAATGGCGTGAACCCGGGAGGCGGAGCTTGCAGTGAGCTGAGATTGCGCCACTGCACTCCAGCCTGGGCGACAGAGCGAGACTCCGTCTCAAAAAAAAAAAAAAAAAAAAAGAAGGGCACTAATCCCATTATGATGTCCCCACTTTCATGACCTCCTCTAAACCTCATTAACTCCCAAAAGCTAAAGTAACCTGAGGCATTTCCTTTAACAATACTAACTTTTATCAATCTCTAAATATCATCACCCTGGGGCTAAGTCTTCAATTATGCACTCAGAGGGGATGCAAACATTCTGTCCATAACACATACCACAGCAGTATATTGTGTTACATCTCTCTGACATTAGGTTAGATGTACCTGACAAGACCAGGGTGGGTAGGTGGTTAGTAATATAATAATCACTCAGTCAAATTAGTTACTAAGTAGGAATAGAATACATTCTTAGAGATAATTCACTGGAAAAAAATTCATGTTTAATAAAACTTTTAATTTAGTATTTTTCACAAAGAAGAAAAAGTCTCCTTCCCCAAAATTTGTGTCTATGTAAAACAACAAAGGATATGCATACTGGTTTAAGATTTTTTTTCTTTCTGTGAAGAAACTGCTATGCTGTACACTTTACATGTTTTATATCACAGCCCAGTGACCACTATACTACACAGGTGGAAGTGTGGGTTTGAGGACCATTGAACACTGAATCTCCCCCAATACATCACAATTATAGAAACACCTGTGCACAGTAACTTTGTGTTGAGCCACTATGAAACTTCAGTGTTCAATTGCCCACAACACAACTCATTTCTTATGACTAGATGTTCAGCTCTACTATGTAAGAAACAAGCTTTCTGAATGCAGCAGTTTCCAAACTTTGTACTGAGAAATCTGGAGGATCTATAATAAGGCATTTTTCAAATTTTCTGAAATAAAATATACTCATGAAACATGTTGAACTTAGGTCTAAGGGTTTCAAGACATGAGAAATAAGGGTCCTACTTATTTAAAAACTAATTAATGTAGATCCAGTGATGGGGAAGAAAACAGAATCATTTTTTGTTAAGCAAAATTCATTTTAGAGTAGTTTTCATTTGATCATAAATTATGAAACAAAATTACAATGATCCTAAGTAGAACTAATCATGATTCCTCATGTATTCATTCTCTCCATACCTTAATCTCTAAAATAAAAAGTTTGTATTAGAGACAGGAAAGTAAATGTGTGTTGAATTGAAATTGATGTTTAATTTTCCTCTAGGGCATAAAAACAAATGGGTTAAAGCAGAGGTTTTGCAATATTTGTGGACAACCTAAGAAGGAGGGCAATTAATTAAAAGTTCCTTTAATACTATGAAGAACTCTAATACATAAAACAGGAAAAAAACTTATATTCTAGGTAAAGGGAGGGTAGAAAACTAGATCTCCACAAAACACCAACTTAACATTTTAAAAAAGAAAAAACAAATAATTGGAATATAAAAGGTTTTTATATAAAGTTTCATAAAGGGACTATTTATTCTTCATTATTTCCAAAATATTCCTGTATCTAAATTATAGGATACACTGAGTCACCGGGGGAAAAAATCATATAAACAAGTTATTTTTTAAAATATGAAGATAACCAGTAGAAGACAAAGCCAAAAGAGATCTGTTTGCCTTTGGAAAGTAACCACTGGAGGTAAGATGGGGAAGGGCACACGCTTATTATGGAACCCTACAGAAATGAAAACACATGCTTACGCAAAGACCTGTGGCACTGGAGGCAAAGATGACAGCTCCATGGGGGTACAGGAGTCATCATTCAAACATAAATGGGTGCAATCTGTGACTGCCAAGCAGGGGTGGGGGGACAAGGGGAATGGGTGTGTGACAACAGAAGGGTTCAAGGAGGCTCCAGTCTTGATTTTTGATTTTTTTCTAACCCTTCAATTATCTAGTTATGGTTTTTGAGGATAAAAGGACTAAGTTTTCTAACCTCAAACCATCTCAGAATTAAATAATCATTCTGTAATCCCAGCACTTCGGGAGGCTGAGGCAGGCGAATCACTTGAGCTCTGGAGTTCAAGACCAGCCTGAGCAACATGGCGAAACCCCATCTCTACTAAAAAGACAAAAAATCAGCCAGGCGTGGCAGTGTGTGCCTGTAGTCCTAGCTACTTGGGAGACTGAGATAGGAGGATCACTTGGTCCTGTGAGGTTGAGGCAGCAGTGAGATGGCATTACTGCACCCCAACCTGGGCAACAGAGACCCTGCCTCATTAAAAACAACAACAACAAAAGTACTGAATAATTCTTTATTAGAATACCACTAAAAGAAATCATTTTAAAATATCAGAAAACCCAACAGAATGGCCAAAATGAATAACATTAACATTATCAAATGTTGGTGAGGATGTGGAGCAAACAAAATCTCCATATGTCACTGTAAGGTTTATAGCTTGGTTGATACGGGCCGAACTGTGCCCCCCAACCCTAAATTCTTATGTTGAAGTCTTAACCTCCAAATATGACTATATTTGGAGACAGGGCCTTTAAAGAGGTGTTTACATTAAAATGAGGCCATTAGGGTGGGCCCTAATACAATGTGACTAGTGTCCTAATAAAAGAAGGAAATCTGGATACTCAGGAAAGCCCTAGGAATATGCAGACACAGTGAGAAGATGGTCAGCTGTAAGCAAAGCACAGAGGCCTCAAGAGAAACCAAACCTGCCAACACCTTGAGATCTTGCACTTCTAGACATCAGAACTGTGAGAAAATAAATTTCTGTTGTTTAAGCCACTCAATCTGTGGTATTTCGTCATGGCAACTGCAGCAAACTAAAACAATAATACAACTACTTTGGGAAAAAGGCTGACAGGTTCTTGCAGGACCAAAATATATCTACCTTATGATCCAATAATTCTATATCTAGGTATTGACCCAACATATACAAAAACATAAAAAGATTTGTGTAAGAATGTTCCTAACAGATTTATTACTATAGGCAAAACACTGGAAATAGCCCGCTATTTGTTAGTATGAGAATGGATAAACTATGGAATATTCATGCAATAGACTATTATTCAGCAAAATGACACGGAAAATATTATTTTGAAGATGCTAAAAATGAATTACTAATACAATGTGGATCAATCTCCAAAATATTACGCTGAGTAAAGGAAGATGTACCAAAAAGAATACAATATGATTCTAATTACATTAAGTTCTACAACAAGTTAATCTTTGTTATCAGTAAACAATGTTCCATGATTATATTCATGTTTTTGCATGATCAGGACTTCCTGAGCAAAGAGTGCTGGCAACCTGGATTAACAGATGAGTAAATGGCAAATGTGTCTTGGAAGTTAAAGACAGAGAGAGAGACATCCAAGTAGATGTATGGGTTTATCTTCCATCATTTAAATTCTGCAGGGTAATGGAAAAAGAAACATTGTCCTCCTCTCCCCAGAAAAAATGTGTTTACATTAGAAAGATAAGGTAACTATCCCTCTCTCTACATAGGGAAGGAGAAGCAGATGCAAAAGCAGTCCTATATAAGCTCTGAGATGTATACAATCTGATATGGTTTGGCTGTGCCCCCACCCAAATCTCATCTTCAACTGTAACTCCCACAATTCCCATGTGTTGTGGGAGGAACCCAGTGGGAGGTAATTGAATCATGGGGGTAAGTCTTTCCCGTGCTATGTTCATGAATAAGTCTTATGAGATCTGATGGTTCTAAAAAGGGGAGTTTCCCTGCACAAGCTTTCTCTTCTCTTGTCTGCCACCATGTGAGATGTGCCTTTCACCTTCCACCATAATTGTAAGGCGTCCCCAGCCACGTAGAACTGTAAGTCCAATAAACCTTTTTCTTTTGTAAGTTGCCCAGTCTCAGGGATGTCTTTATCAGCAGCATGAAAACGGACTAATACACAGTCCTATATAAATTCTGAGATTCATTTATTTAGGAGGAGCTCCTCTCCTGTATTACAACTCCCCATCCCCCAAGATATGCAGATGGCACTAACCCTCATAACATCACCCTCATGGGGAACTGAAGTGTAGGAAAGTGACACTAAGATAACCATGAGTGAATAAAAAGTCTCTTCTCTGATCCACACATCAGTGTTTCTGCTTGTGTGTGTACATACACTAAACATACACCATATATTCAGTGTGTGTGTGTGTGTGTGTGTGCAAATGCAGGAGGTATGGTAATATCTCAAATCCTTTACTTTTTTAATACAACACTATAATGAAAAAAATTAAAACAATACTTGCATCTGAGGGCAAATAACTAACTTGGAAGCATAACAGTAATACTTCGTATAATGAAAAGGGTTTGTATGTGTTACTAACATACATGCAATTATCAAAACTCTAAAATTTGTGCATTTCACTGTGAAAATTTTATGTCAACAAAAGGAAAATAATCATAAACAAATATTGAACTCTAATTAATGATATACATACTGAAGTGTTTAGGAGTAATGTGTACTGATGTCTGCATCTTACTTTGAAATGCATCTAAAACATTGGACTGTTATACCAATACAGGCATGTACCGATTTCTCCATTTTTGAAGGAAAGTTTTGCCAAAGAAGAACTTACTTGTTGACTTTTTTATCTCTTTCAACACTTCAAATATGGTTCTTCAACTTCCTTCTGGCCCCATGGTTTCTAATGAGAAACTAGCTGTTGATCTTATTGAGGAAACCTTGTAAATAATGAGTCACTTCTCTTGCTGCTCTCAAGATTCTCTTTTTGTCCTTAGCTTCCGATAATGTGATCCTTATGTGCTGTATTAGTCCATTCTCACACTGCTATGAAGAAATCCCTGAGACTGGGTAATTTATAAAGAAAAGAGGTTTAATTGACTCACAGTTCAGCATGGCTGGGGAGGCCTCAGGAAACTTACAATCATGGCGGAAGACACCTCTTAACAGGGTAGCAGGAGAGAGAATGAGAATAGAGTGAAGGGGAAAGCCCCTTATAAAACCATCAGATCTTGTGAAACTCACTCACTATCATGAGAACAGTAGGGGGAAAACTGCCCCCCATGATTCAATTATATCCACCTGGTCCCGCTCTTGACATATGGGGATTATTACAGTTCAAAGTGACATTTGGGGGGGACACAGACCCAAACCATATCATGTGTCTTGGTGTGCATTCAGAATTTCTCCTACTTAGATTCTGATGAGCTTCCTGAATGTGTTGATTAGTGTCTCATCAAATTGGCAACTTTTCAGCCATTTTTTTCTTCAGCCATTCTATCTGCCCCTTTCTCTCTCTCCTTTCCTCCTGGAATATGTATCATGTGTGTTGGTCCACCTGATGTCATCGCACAGGCCTCTCAAGTCTCTTGAGCTCCGTTCATCTTCATGCTTTTTGACTTTCTACTCCCTAGACTAGATAATCTCAATTGACTTATCTTTAAGTTCACCAATTCATTTTCTGCCTGTTCAAATCTGCTGTTGATCGCTACTTGTGAATACTTCATTTATTATACTTTTTCCCTCTAGTATTTCTAGTTGGTTTCTTTGCATCATTTCTCTATATATACTGATACTCTCTACTTGGAGAGTCATTGTTTTCGTGGTTTCATTTAGCTGTTTCAGCATATTTAACATGGTGATTTAAAACCCTTTGGCTAGCAAATCCAATGTCTGGACTTCCTTGAGTACAGTTTCCATTATTTTCTCTTTTTCTTGTGGATGGAACAAATTTACTGGTTTCTTTACATTCCTCGTCGTTTTCTGCTAAAAACTAGACATTTTGAATATTATAATGTGGTAACTAACTCAGATTCTAACTCCTCCCCAGGGATTATTGTTGCTGCCTATCAGGTTTTTGTTTGTTTGTTTACAGTTGTTTCTAAGCTATTTTTGAAAAGAGTACATTCTTTGTTGCATGTGGTCATGGAAGTGTTTACTGTTTTGTTAGCTTGCAGTTTGCCTAAAACTTAGCTGGGCCATTTACAAATTTGCCTTAGCCATCACTTCCTCTTCTGCAGAGCTTGAAGGTCAGTCTGATGTAAAAGCTTAGGTTCTTATCAGATCTTTTCTGAGCAGGTGTCTAACCCTACGCATGAAATTGACCTTCTAGATCCCATATTATCCACAGGAGCTTCTCAACTCCCTTATCCCCCAAAGCATTTCCTCCTCCAGCCTTTCGTTCCAGGCTTCTTGGCATGTCCATTGTTTACTCCAATTGATATCTATCGCCCCAAGGGGCATTAGTAGATAATTTGTTCTGAGGGAGTTACGATTTCAGCAAAATAAAGGCATGTCCCTTGCATTAGGGATCCTCCAGGCAGGTCAAAACAAATAATCACACCTCTTTGCAAAAAGAATCTACTCTGTTCCATCTAGCCCCTGTCACAGAGGCAGAGAAGGGAGGATAGAGTGAGGGTAAGTTTAAATGCCACAAATCTTTTCTCCTGAGTTTCAGGCCCCATTTTCTTAAATGTTTGAATGGTTGCTGCAAACCTTTGACTATTTTCTGAATTCAAAAAGCTGATTGGACTGTTTTTACCAGATTTTCTTGTATCTCTGTGGAGCGACAAGCTCTTGGGAGTTCTCTACTCTGCCGTTTTTACTGATACCACTTTCCATTTGCAAAATTCTTAAAATAAAATGTTGGGGAAAATATGGATTAAAAACAACTTATCTGTTTCTCTTGGAACTGTGACTTACAGTGAAAAACTTGAAAAGAAAATTTAGGAAACCCAAAATGACATAAAACAGTAATAAAAGTTCACTGACAGTATACAACATAAAGATACAATTTTTAAAATTATAAGAAATGCAAAAATAAGGCTAGTCACACAAAAAGGATGTTTAGGAAATAGAAAGTGAGAGAAAGTGCTAATATAAACTCACTAAAGAGATTTTATATTCTAAGTAAGCTCATGCTCTGGTTTCTCTTCAGACTGTATAAATCTTTTGCCTTTTACTAAGTAAGCTGAATGTATAAAAATGAAAACTAAATAATTAACTAAATCAATAAACACATTATTTTAAAGATGGAATCATATATATATATATATACACACACACACACGCACAAAAATATGTATCTATATGTATAGGCACTAAACTTTACTGGCCCCTAAATAAATTAACAGGAATAACAACTAGCTCTGGAAGCAATTACTTGTAATAGGGAATCTGTCAAGGTCTCTACTGGGTTGAGGAAGGCAGTAGCTAACCACTAAAGGAAATGTTAAAAAACCAAAGGTCAATGTCTGGCCCTAAATTTTTAATTCCAACAACATGGCTAGAACTGTTCCAATTAGAAAATGGTCAGCATGTCAAATGGATAACTAACCAGCACCATTATCTAGTGCTTACATACAGCATACTATAAGCCCCATGCTAGACAAGTACATGAATTTTCAGCGGGACATACACAGAATCATGGGGATGGAGGGTGAAGAGGAAAGGGGATTTATTTTGTCTTAAAAAAAAATTTTTTTTTCAGAATGTAGCTCTACTATACCAGGAATGGTTTTTCTATGTACTTTATATGAAAATGTATGAAGTTACTTATCTAAGAAAAATTGGTGTTTCTGAAGGACCCAAGAAAACTTATTTTTAACTAACATTTTTTAACAGAGTTCTTTAAAGCATTTCACAAAGGTCAGTATGAGCTGATTTTTTTAAATGTGAACATTTCCACAACAAATTTTAAAAATTGGAATGAATCAGCAACTTAGATGACACAGCCTGAAGTACTTCCTAACAAATAAGAACAAGAAAAGGTCCATTATTTCACTTATAAATTAATTAAGAGCTTCCAACCTCCCTCACCTACCAGGCATCTATTTTAATGAATTAAAATATACTACATTGTGATCAAACTAAAATAGACCATTTCAAAATCTAGAGGGAACAGGAGGTGTACTCCTGAGATAAAAGAATTTTGTCAGAAGGCTTTTCATTTTAATCTAATATTTATACCACATATATATACATGAATAGTATATATCTTAACAGATGAAACAATTATCCTTTCCAAATCATAGTCTCTTCAAAAATTTTTTAGGTTATTATGGAGAATGTGGTAGAGACTGTTGATTACCTCCAACAGCCAGTAGGGCAAGGAGGAAGAAGGATCTTTCTCCCTGACCACACTCCTCACATATATAAGGGACTATATGTAAGTATCAAAAGCATATCATCCAACACGTTACTAAGAACACGAAATCAATCAAACAGAAGTTCAAAGATAAGATGATAAACTATAGAATAAAGGAAATATGAAATTCAAACCTGAGTAAGTAAACAACAGATCAAAGCAATATTGTTACTAAATTTACAGAATTAAAAATAAAAACTAAAAAAAAAAGATTAGACCATTGAAAATCAAATTACTGACAATGAAACAACTTGAAATAATATAAATGCAAACAAAAAGACAAAAACGTGGCCTAGCATAGTGGCTCACGCCTGTAATCCCAGCACTTTGGGAGGTCAAGGTGGGAGGATCACATGAGTCCCAGAGTTCAAGATCAGCCTAGCCAACATGGTGAAATCCTGTATTTATAAAAAATACAAAAATTAGGCCAGGCACAGTGGCTCATGTGTGTAATCCCAGCACTTTGGGAGGCCGAGGCGGGTGGATCACATGAAGTCAGGAGTTCGAAACCAACCTGGCCAACATGGTGAAACCCCGTCTCTACGAAAAACACAAAAATTAGGCAGGCGTGGTGGCAGGCACCCGTAATCCCAGCTACTTGGGAGGCTGAGGCAGGAGAATCATTTGAACCCAGGAGGTGGAGGTTGCAGTGAGCCAAGATCATGCCACTGTACTCCACCTTGGGTGACAGAGCGAGACTCAGTGCAAAAAAAAAAAAAAAAAAAATACAAAAATTATCAAGTGTGATGGCACACACCTGTGGTCCCAGCTACTCAGGAGGCTCAGGCAGGAGAATCACTTGAGCCTGGAAGGGCGAGGCTGCAATGAACTGTAATCACACCAGAGTACTCAAGCCTGGGTGACAGAGTGAGATCCTGTCTCAAAAAAAAGAAAAAAGGACAAACATTAAAGAAATTTTTAAAAAATATGATGGACATGGTAGACAAAGATTATAAAACAGAAAAACGGGTATTCCTCAAGTATATAACTTACAAATGAAGCAGAAAAAAATGTAAACATCGAATTTTTAAAATTACAAAAAGAAAATTCCCTAAAATAAAAGGAACAAGTGAACCTGGAGATCATATGGAATAATTCACATTGAGATGTAACCTGACTAATTTTCAAAGACTTTTTAAAGAGGTTTTTTTAGCATGCAGAAAAAAAAAAACAAAAAACAAGTCACCTGCGAAGGAGAAAAATCTTTGGCTGTCTTCTTCACAGCAACATGCATTGAAGAGGAAAATTAAGTAATGTCTACAGAGTTCTCAGAAGAAGAAAAGGGTGTGTCCCAACAGTACCATATCCAGCAAGATGTCAAATATACAGGAAATAATAAAACATTTTCAAATGCACAAGGCCTAAGAGAATACTAATCCAAGAGCCCAGGTAAAATATCAATCAAGTGTGAGAGTGACACTGAAAGTCTCAAAAATTTATCTCCCATCTACCCACTCTTAAGAAAACATTGGACGATATGTTCCAAAGCCAGGAAAACCAAAAGAGAGGAGAGAGACAGACAGAGACAGAGACAGAGACAGAGAGACAGACAGAGACAGAGAGAGAAAGAGAGAGAGAGAGAGGAAGAAAGCCTAAGAAACAGGATTTAACACAGAAGAGACATGAAATTGAGTTCTAGAAAAACAGATTGGAACTGTGCAGGCCTAGTAAGCAATCAGATTAGAACAGAGGGTTAAGACTCCAGGAACATGTCTCCTGGGAAGAAAATGAAGCTGTTGAAATACTTGATATACTTGACAACTGTACTAGTCAGAACTGTGTTCAGCTATATATAACAGAAATATCTAGTTTGGTAGCTCCATAAAATGAAAAGTTGCCCCAAACACTTTGTTTTTCAGCTCTGCCCACCCCCAAAGTATAGCTTTATCCTTATGCTTGTAACATGACTACTGCACCTCTAATCATCACACATGCATTCTGGGAAGGAATCATGAGAAAGGGCAAAGGGTAAAATACATATATGTCAAATATGTCTGTCAGAAAAACAATAGCTTCCCCAGAATCCCAATTTCCAGATGTGGGTCATATGGCCATTTCTGACTCTAAAGGAATTTAGTATAGTTGATTATTTTTCATTGGGCATATCACTACTCTGAACAAAATCAGGATCCTGTTATTTAAATAAGTGGGAGGGGTAGAACTGACATTGGGTAGACAAGAAGAAGTATCACAACAACTGCACATAAAATAATATTTGGAGAATATTTAATATTCCAACAGATAACTTGGAATGCTTTGTATAGTAACATGATAAAGTAAGCAAATTTAAAATGAAGCAATTTTTGATTCCAAAAAGAACCAAAAGTTCTATGAGAGATGAAATGCTATTATACAGCTGAATAATATTCATAAATCATAGGAAAATGAACACACATGGATTGAAAAAATTCTAATATAATTATATTCCAAAGATGAAAGAGGTAAGCAGAAGCATAAGGTAATAGAAGAATGACAAACTCTCTATTTCTATAATAGGAAGTCAATATATAATGCCTAAAATTGATAAATCAAGAAATAGCAATATATGTCTATTACCTAGAAATGGAGAAAGGTAAATACACACACACACACACACACACACACCCTAAAGATAAAATTCTTACCCCACAATCACCTGAAGGGACCCCTTCTTATGGCCAAGGGCATTCCAAAGTTAACCTGAAAAGCTAGTTCAGACCATGATAGGAAGGGTGAGTCAGACCTGCCTCATTACACCCTCCTACCTTTTGGAATTCAGGAAAAGACAACAAGCATTAACATCAACATAGACCTTAAGTCTGATAAGAAACATTTATAATCTATTCTGTCTGAAGCCTACTACCTGGAGGCTTCATCTGCAAGATAAAACTTTAGTCACCACAACCCCTTATTATAACCCAGATATTTCCATTCTATTGATTCCAGGTCTTCAGATAACAACTTAACTCTCAATTAATTGCTAATCAGAAATCTTTAAATCCATCTATGACCTAGAAGCCCCCTCTTCAAGTTGTCCTGCCTTTCCAGATTGTACCAATGTGCATCTTACAGGTATTGACTGATGTATTATGTCTCCCTAAAATGTATAAAAACAAGTTATAGCAATCGTGGGCACATATCATCAGGACCACCTGAGGCTGCACATGTCACAGGTGCATCCCTAACCTTGGCAAAATAAATTTTCTAAATTGATTGAGACCTGGCTCAGATACTTTTGAGCTCACACACAGAAGGGAAAAGAACTGAGGAAGCTAATTCAGACATTGAGAAGGGTCACACAGAAATATGTTTCTCATAAGCCTTGTAGTACTATTCATTTTCTTTATTTTAAACCATGCATATGTTCCTTGGTAAAATTTAAAGTTTTCTTTTTTAAAAAAGAAAACTTCATGAGTTAAAAAAAATTCCAATCAATAGGAATAAATTATGAACAACAAAAAGAATAAGGAATCTTTACGATAAATGCTTCATAACCAATGGGAAGAGAGGAGACATTATTTCAATATTAGATCATGGTCCTTAGTTTCACCTTAAATTATATGTTGAACCCTTTGTCAACAGTTACCTAAAACAGCGCACAAAAAACTGCTTTTATTGCATTGTAAAGAATGTATTCTACCACAACTTCTCAGTATTTTGTTTTTTTAATAAATTCCACAGAATCATGGATCTCTAGTTCATTGGTAAGACACAAGACAAAATTTGTTTTAACAAAGAAAATTAATCACTAAAGAAAATTAAAACTCAATAATCTCTAACATTTTGGTCCGTTAAGACAGGATCTGGATGTGGAGTTCATGAAGTACTTCCCTGAAGTACCTGTGTACCTACAGAAAATTGCTCATCAAAAAACTACATTTATAAATTTTGCATTTTGGTAAGTTATTTTATAGCTACTACTGAAAAACCTAAGAACTTACCTTAAAAATAAACAAAATTCTAAATTTGGACTTTGTTAAACTTATGTAAGGTTTTATAATTAATGTACAAATATACAGAGAGAGACAAAATTAATTACTCCAAATTTTAAACTGGCATAAATACTGCCACCAGAATTACATAACCCGGATTCATATTCTAAAAAATAATGGTAAATATTTAGAGTTTTAACTTTCAAATCACTAAAGTAAAATATTTGGATAATTCTTGAAAACCTCTCATCTCCCAGAGAAAGTTCAATTGTAAAAAGCTAGATTCATAAAATTAAAAACATTCCTAGCAGGCCCCAGTGTCAGAGTTTCCTTTCAGTTTACAATTGATGCCACTGACGGATGTTGGTTTTTATTTTAAATCACTCTTAAAATTTACTCTGTTTTATAATATTTATTTTTTTAAATCGATTGATTTTACAAAAGCAACTTTAGTCTTAGAGAACTAGATTTATGCTTCAAGAAGTCTCCCATAATAGGCTTGAATGATAAATAAAATACTTAAGCAATTTTATATCCTTGAAAATTATACAAACTTGACCTAGAATAAAAAACAACCCACATGGACTGCAAAGAGTAAGGTAAATTTAAGAAAATAAAAATGCAAATGTGCATTTTAGCAGTCTCTTGAATTTATTAACCTAAAAGGTTTAATTTCCATTTTCCTGCATCAGCTTTATTTATAAAATGTCGTGCCCTATAAATACGCTGTTATTTTCTATAGTCAAGCACCCTCTTAACAAATCTTCTCATTAATATGTAAATTTAAAGTCAATCGGTCTTCTCCCTGACAGCCCCATGAATTCCTAGTGCACTGTATAATCGGCTTTGACTTGACATCCACTATTTATCATCAAAGATGTCAGTTAGAAAAATTATGGAAAATGCACTGCAATTGATATGACTGCAATCTACTTTGTCAACACTTAATTGTTCCTCAAATCATACATTTACATATAAGCAGCCTAAATGCTGATCTATAATGATGCAAATAAACTAAATTAAAAATCTCTTCTGCCCCTGAAGAAGCTTGTTTGTATATGATGTGTTCATTTGAGAACTTATTGACAAAAGCATGTACATCAGCTCATCTCAAAAAGTGTATCTACTAATTTTCGATTCCTCAACAAAAAACAATTTTGCCACACTTCAAGCATATTAACGTAAACAAATGTTTGCAAAAATTCAATAGGAAACATGATTTTTCTCTTTGAAAGCAAATTTAATTATGGTTGTTAGCTAATTGCATGTCTGCACACTATGGATTGGGAGCTTAAAGTTGGTTTTGACTGGAACACAATAAACAAACACAGAAAACTTATGAAGGTAACTAAGAAATTATTTTAATTTACAAGTCACAGGGTAATAAAATATAAAGGCAATAATGCTGGCCTGGGCATCAGATAATTATGTTTACATTTCTGCTCCACCTTTTATAATTAATATTGTCTTAAGTGACTTGCTAAAATCTGTATATATCAATTTCTTCATATATAAAATGGGTATAATAATTCTGATTGCCCTATGGCAAATGGAATACTATGTAAGAAAGTACAGGCCAGGCATGGTGGCTCACGCCTGTAATCCCAGCACTTTGGGAGGCCGACGAGGGCAGATCACTTGAGGTCAGGAATTCAACACCAGCCTGGCCAACATGCCAGAAACCCTATCTCTACTAAAAATACAAAAGTTAGCTGGGTGTGGTGGCATATGTCTGTAATTCCACCTACTTGGGAGGCTGAGGCAGACGAATCTCTTGAACCCAGGAGGCAAGAGGTTGCAGTGAGCCAAGAACGCACCACTGCACCCCAGCCTGGGCGACAGAGACAGACTCTATCCAAAAAAAGGAAAACAAAGAAGAAAAGAAAGCACAGCAAAAATGGTAAGCCATTAAGTATAAAGCACCACAGTATTATTTTTCACATTTTCTCTTAGTATCTGAGAGAAAACTGCTGGATTTAAATGAATTCGGTATTACAGGCAGGTTTCTTTAATTATAAATTTAACTTTTATGTCAATATATTGTTTTAGTGACACTTTTTCCTACTGGCAAGTTCTTTACTTCAAGGTAAAATGGCCCTTAATTCATCATAAAATGGTGCTCATATAGCATTTATGTAAGTGACTTCTGCCTGTAGGTAAAAGGGAATGGAGGGCTAGAATGAAGACATTTCTGCTTGGATGATTCCATGAAACAACACATTCAAGTGTTGATGGTAAAAGGATAAAAAAGAGAGGTAAACTCTCAGGAATGACTCTGCTAGGGTACTGTTTAACCTTGTCTTTTTATTCTATAATCATCTTAACCTTTCTTTACTACATGGTGTTCCTTTTACAACATCACATAAGAAAGAGCAAGCAAATATAAATGCCAAATACTTCTCAGTTTCTTCTAGCTGTGGTCAAACTCTGCTTTGAGATTTAGTCTGCCAACTTTTTTTTTTTTTTGAGACACCCAGGCTGGAGTGCAGTGGTGTGATCTCAGCTCACTGCAAGCTCCGCCTCCTGGGTTCACGCCATTCTCCTGCCTCAGCCTCCCGAGTAGCTGGGACTACAGGCGCCCACCACCACGCCTGGCTAATTTTTTTTGTATTTTTAGTAGAGATGGGGTTTCACCATGTTAGCCAGAATGGTCTCGATCTCCTGACCTCGTGATCTACCTGCCTCAGCCTCCCAAAGTGCTGGGATTACAGGCGTGAGACCTAGTCTGCCAACTTCTAAAGCTAAAACTACCATGTGTAGTCCTTAAAAAGTTGGAAGCAACATCAAGCCTAGATCAGAAAGCACTGAAGGCTATAAATGGCTACACTGCTCACTCCAAAGTTTCTCAGTAAAACAAAATCATAATTTGCACAGAGGAAGGCTGAGATGGGTTAACTGGAAGAGTGAGAGCACAGACAGGGTCCCAGTGTTAACCTCTCATTTGAATCTTAATTTTATAAAATATATTTATAATAAGAGTCTAACATATTGTACAATCCTTGATTCTAATACTGCAATAGGGCTGAGCCTTTCAAATCTTTCACACTGCTTCTGAACTGAACATATGTACGTATGTAGACAAAAGCCTGCTATACTGATTATTCTGGGCTAAACAAGATGCTCAAATAGAACCAAAACGATCAATGAATAATTTTTCCTTGAATTGAGGTCAACTGATACCAACTTAAGTTAATAAATAAAGTGAAATGTTTTATCCAAAGTAAAATTTATAACCACCAGAGTAACTGAAATTAAACAGTTACCAATAATTGCCTCCAAGGCGTCAACCAAGAGGTTATGAGAAGGGAACAAGTACTTGAATTGCTTCTATAATTAAAAACAACAACAACAACAATATGATTCAAATTAGCTAAACTTATAAATCTTCTATTTAAAGTGGTTTTCTTTCTTTGTTTTAAGCCAATGGATCTTTCTCAAAGGAAATCAAATTCAATGCTGCATAAGAAAGGAAGGCAAAAAAGGCTTCTGTGTTTGAAACAGTGGCAAAAGCCCAAAAAGCTGCACAGTCTAGAGCACCCCTGCCCTGCTTGGCTTGTTCCTGTGGCAGTGCTAGCGCATCCTGAGGGCTGATGTGCACACAGGAAAACCACTAAATTAATCTAAGAAGAACAGTATTTCGAATAATTCCAAGGTTGGATTGCAAGTAAGTGGCAAAGAAAAGAAATGAGTTAGCCCATTCCAGTATGCCAGGGACAATGACCAGACTTCACCTCATGTTTGTCCTAATTCATGTTCATGGGGTTAACATGTGAAAACACCAAGAATGAATACAGTCCCAATTTTTCAAATTATCTGTCAAAAAATAGATGTATATGATGGTGTAGAACTTAACCTTCCTTTGCAATGGCTTTAAAAATAAATTTTATCTAAAGTAAGATAAAATTCAAGGAACAGAAAAACAAATAAATAGACAAACATACAAAAGCGGAGATTTTACTATGGGCTACATATTTTTAGCAGGTATGGTAAGTAAACTATATATTTTAACTCCAGTTTCTATATAATTACAAGCAAAGGATCATTTGCATATAGCTACTGAAAATGATAGGAAAGTAAAATTTAAAAATTTAAATGGTGACAGTGGTTAGCTAAGGCAAAACTGCCTATAACTTCATACAATAGAAAAAAAATCTGAGCAGAAGTTTTGAAAGGAATTGGCTGAAATCAAACAAATAAGCTGTTTGGCAACAAAAATCTCTCATCAAAGTGATCATAAAAGGGCCAGGACATTTTCATCATAGAGATGTTCCTTAATCTAGCAAAAGTGCCATCAAAACTGTACTTTGCTCAATGATAAATAAAATTAATTTTATAAAATTAAAGTTGACAAGGAGAGTAAAAGTTTCATCAATCTAAGAGCATTATGTAACATAAGACTCATATATTAATAATTCAAAACATACTTCAATTTTTAAGATGGATAACAATCATTTTGTTAATATTAAAAATGAGATGAAAATCAGTATTACTGTCTTGTGGATAAAGAAGTATTAAAATTTCTAAATAGGCTTTAATGCTAATACTACATCAATATAGAAAATATTGATCAACATTTTATAATAATTTGCAAGCTTGATGTGTCATTTAAAGCATGTATCATACACATTTTTCCATGTTATTTACATTTTTCTAATTAACAAAAGCAAGATGTACTGAGCACTCAAGGCCTGTCATAAGTATATATACAGGCCACTTTGATATAACAGGAGCTTTTTAAAATCTTTTTATTTTTTTACACGAATTGGTTTTTAAAATCTGCAATACTGTATTTTAAAAAGATACGACATCAAAAGACTAGAATGAATGTGCTATTCTTACAACATTTAAGGATTTATTTAAACTGGTTTAAAATTACCTTAAATCCTAAATGTATACATCCTAAGGATCTTAATTACAAGTTATGTGATAAAATTTTCTAAATTGTCAATATGATGAAAAGAATAAGGCATACTTAAAAAAAAGAATAAGGCATACTTCTAATGTTAATCTGCACAAAGAAAACAAATAGCTTCACTTAAATTATTAATTTTACTAAATGCTACCGGCTGAAGTGAAGAACACAAACATTTTATAAATACAAAACTAGGACAAAATAGTTTAAAAGTTCAACAATATTTATCTATAGAGGCAAGTAATTAATTACTTTAGGTATAAATTCACATGCTATAGAAGCACATCACCTACTTTTTTTACAAATGAGTACCTGAAATAGCTGGGGCTCAAAGATGTGAAAGTAATCAGTAACCAAAAAATCCATGGTTTGGCAATGTCACTGTAAACACTGTGTCATGCTGCTCCTCCTAACAAGGGCCTCTTGCCAGTATCAAACTAAAAGTGTATATACTTACACCAATAAATAGGTATCAATCAGTGCCAAAACAATGGATAATTATGCTTGCATTTATATTGGTTGCCTGCTTTAGTAAAAGAACAAGAGACAAATGAGTCTTCCTTAAATACGCGGATTTCTCTAGTTTACTACTCCTCATTTTTTTTGCACAAGTTTTAAAAAGCTCATCCATTCTCTTAGTATACTTGAAAGTAGAAGACTGTTCAACACTTACCTCCTTCCAAGGGCTGACAAACTGTGTCCGAGCATATCGAGTTAGCATGTGGATTATGACAACCTGCCCCCACTCTTCAACATCCACTAGTAAGTTACATAGCTTGCGGTAATTTTTATGAATCAGATCTATTCTGTCTGGGCATACTTCTTCAAAAGCCATCACAACACTGCCAGCTACCAACTAGAAAAGAAAGAAATAGTAACTTATTAAAAAATGTTTCTCCCCTACATCAAAGGTCTTACCCAGGCATTATAGTAATCAGTTTCATGCCAATCAATATTAAAGTATTCAGTCATTCAATTAAAATGAATGTTCATGTTTGAATAACAAACTTTAAGGTGCCTATTCGTCAAAGAATAATTTTAATAGTTCTATGTCTAGAAAACTAGTACTATTCTGAAGAGAAGTAAATTCTGATGTTTTTATTTCACCAGGTTAAATTTCAATACATTGTTCATATGTGGATTAAACATTAATCTTGCACATTTTTCATGTTTAAAGCTAACCTAAATTCTAATCTAAAAATTCAGTACTTTGTTCATAATATTCAGAAAAAGAATCAAGACAATAACAAAGCTCACACTGTGTCAGTTTAAAATGAGAACGACAATCATTCTACAATGAACTTATGTTAAAAAGTATATGAGAAATTCATAAATTTTAATAGAAGAACGCTTCCAAATCACATACATCTTAATCCACCGGTTTTTACCCAATATAATTTATACAAAGAAAACACACTGGCTGAAATTTTAGAACGTCACCTGGGCTCTTATCACTTTCATAACAATGTGTATAAGTTGGAATAATATATTACTAACAAAAGGGGGCTTTTCCAAGACCAGTTAATGAATCATAATGTTAGTTTCTGAACTGTGATGCTTTTACAAAGTGGTAACATTGAGATTCCTTTACTCTAAAGATACAAACTAAGCAGAATATATATTATACAAATACTTCTATATATGTACAAATGATATATGTGCAGTTAGCCCACAATATAATACAGTTTTGAAAAACAAATTAATACCATATTCTATCTGAACACTAGGGATCTTCATTTTAGTGTCTAAAATTTCCCCGATGACTTAAAATAAGCAATTAAATAGAAATATAACTTACTGAAATGGTACTTTTTGAAAAATATTAGATACAATGATATTCATATTTTGAGTGTTTGTCCCTCTACTTGGCTGACATTTAGTTTATTAATATGCAACCAACAATACAATTGAAAGAAAACAGCTCAGAATATAGACTCGCTATTATGCTAAACAAGTTTCAAGTCCTGTGGGGATTTTATGAATTACCAATCAGTATAAACGTGAAGCTGCATTTATTGACTCCAGCCCTACCCATGTACTGGTGCCTGCTGGTCCCAGCATGTATGCACCTCAATCGAAAAAGCACAGAATTGATTATTTGTGTGAACTATATAAAAATGTATTATATATATAATTTTCTATTTGTTATAGATATGGCAAGGAAGTTAAGCTCATGTTTTCAATCACATTTTGATGTCTTCTGCAAAAGACATAATTTCTTTAGAAATTACATTTTGTGATAATTACATTTCTATAAAGTGACAATTAGTATCATTTTAAAATATCTTACAACAAGTTTATGACATTAAACTCTAGAATAACTCATTGTGAGATATAAACATCTATATATATGTATTATCAACCTTATATTAATATCAACATCAATTGGTAAAGGGTGTTAAAGTGCAAAAATAAAGGATAGTATCTAGGATAAAATGATCTATGAAATTGAACAGGTAATTCACAGTTTCAATTTTTAAAATACTATGTAAAATCAAGTTATTCTGTCTTAGCAATTATTTTCTTCCAAATGTGTTTTGACACTAAACAATTAAATGGAAAATCAGCTACCATACAATATTAAATTCATTAAACCAAGAGCTACATGTACACAATAATTCTAAAGTACTAACACCTTCTAAGGTACTAACAAATATCATTAATTAAGTAGAACCAAATAAAGTTTAAGAAAACATCAAAATAATTAAAAAGCATATAAAGAGAGCACTTTTACAAAATAAAACTGATTGTTTTAGATACTTAATCATATAGTTTTAACAATCTGACCCTGGGCTAAACACTACAAGGAAAATTAATAATTTTGGTTTATTAAATGTTCAATATTCTATAAAACATTCAGAATTAAAATTAAATGATCTACTCAGATTTTAAAACCAAAAATACTTGTTTCCAAAAAACAGACAGTTAATTTCCATCTCACTGTGTCAATAGTAGCTTTTCATATAAGGGGAAAAATAAATCACTCCAACAAAACTAGCAATGAGCTCATCAAATTCAAATGCAGTTTTCCATTTATGTATTTTTTATATTAAAGCAATAAACATGGTTCATTTATCTTCCCTTGGTTGCCATGTTTTTCTGTGCTGTTGCTATGAACTTCAGCCATTAGCTGTGCTCCAAGGTAAACTACATGAACCATCAACAAAAGTGACACCCCATCTATGGAGTTCATATTTTCTCTAGATTATCTATGCTAGTTGACAAGCTGGTAATGAAAAAAATCACACTAAGCAAATGGTTCCTCTAATAACAATAAATTTTCTATAAAATTATGAAGGGTACAAAACGTTTCCTTGCATCTATTTTGTCATGAATTCTAATTAACATTGCAAAAACCTGAGAGTGCTGGGTCATCACAAGAAGTGCATCAAGGTTTGATTGATAATATGGTATAAGTTGGCCAATGCTGCCAAGATTTTCTTCCCTTAAATTAATGGCCATCCAACCTTCCCTAATCATACAGCCCAAATGATATTCCCCTTCTTATTTCAATTTTCTTGAGGCATGGAAAATGGGAAAGATCAGTCATTTATCTTCTAATAGCTGGATAATAGATCTATCACAATAAAACATCTGCACAAACTCAGGGGTGTGTTTTTTGCACATAACAGTGGGGCTTTTATCAACATTAAATCAATAACTTAAAATTTGTGTCTTACCCCTACAGTTTAGCTATAAACTACCAATCTATTCATTAAACATAATTTCGTAGGAAAAATTAAAAAGAGGAAATTTTATGTCATCAAAAATATATAAATAAATCAGTTTTTCAGCAGGCACTGACCTAATTTGTTTTCCTAAGAAACTCTGTTTTCTATTAGAAAGTTAGATGCTATCAAAAGGATTTCTTTAGAATTAACTTGAAAGGAAAAGGAAATAAATACCACTCTGCTTCTGAAGTGTTCTAAAGAAAAGAATGTCAACAAATATGGATTGCTATATTTTAAAGAAAAACAAGAGAAAGTGTTATTAATTTTAAAAATAAATTCATATGTGAACATTAGAAAAGGCTTGTAGTAAAGTAGGAAAGTGTTTAGGACATGTTGAGAAGGTAGATGAAAATGGTATAAAATTTAAGAATAAACAATAAAAAATCATATAAAGAAAAATGGTAACAGTTGATTGGAGATGACAGAATATAGATTAGATGCCCCCCTTTAAGTTCAATGAGTACAGTTGTAAGGTTTCTGTAATATCTTTTACCTAAATAACACTAAAATGTTCTATTTTTAGGAAAAAACTATTCATATGACACATACTGGTCTTTAGTAAAAGAGAAAAGCCATTCTATTATATTTTAATATATTTATAATTCCACCTTTCCTTAAAATGAGAATTATGGAACTAATTTTCTTTGAGATCTCAATTGAAAGAAAATATCCTCTAGCCTAAAAGAAGCAACAGATGGTATGCCTCAAAATCAACAGAGGTTAAATGAAGAAAGTTTAACAGATCAACATCTTTCAAATATGTATGTATCAGCAGCAACACCAATGTCATCATCGTAATAATGATTGCAAAAAACTGCTGCTGGCAACAAATAAATTCCTTTTCAAAATGTGGAATTAAATTAGACCTGGTACATTTAATTGGGAGATTTTTTAAATGAAAGTGATTTTTGATCCACTATTGATTTTAAATGCTAATGCTGACATTAAAAATTTGGTGGTGGGGGGCAGGGGAGAAATGTACCTGTCTTTCTTCAATAAAGAATTACATGTGACCAAAAAAGGTAATAATTAAGATATGATCCACAAATATCTGTGCAGAATATTTTTAACCTTTCTACAATGGATTATAATCACACAAAAGAAAAAATTACCAGAAAACATTCACAAAATACAGCCAATTTAAATACTGGGTAGACAAGTTAATGGTGCCTAAGTAAGTCTGAATCTCCCAACTCAAATCCAAAAACAAAAAAAGGACCAAAACCTATGCTTTAAGCCTAACTTCAAAACAGAGAATCTCTAAACCTCAAATTATATATAAGTAGAAGTATAAACCCTAAATTCCAGATAACTATTTACACGCTTGTATCACAAAACTTCACAAAGACCTACAACAGTATAGAAAAAAAATGCCTGGAACAAAGCAAGCAGAAGTTAATGGCAGGCCTAAAAGTAATCGAAAATCAACAACAGAAAGAGAAAGAACACAGTAATATGAAAATACTGGAAAAGATTCTTGGTAGATCAGAGCAGACTATAAGGGAAAGACTTGAAAGAGAGGATGATTCAATGAGGCAGTGTAGAAAGGGAAAGTTTCAGGGATAAAAGTAGCTTAAAAAAAAAAAAAAAGTAAGGGGACAGCAGTCCTTTGGAAACTGTGAAATAACAGGAAAAAAGAAATAAGAGGGACTGGGTGCAGTCGCTCACGTCTGTAATCCCAACACTTTGCAAGACCAAAGCAAGATCACTTGAGCTCAGGAGTTCATGACCAGCCTGGGCAACACAGTGGGACCCCATCTTTACAAAAAAATTTTTTTAATTAGCTGGGCATGGTGGTGTATGTCTATAGTCCCATTTACTCAGGAGGCTGGGACAGGAGGATTGCTTGTGCTGGGGAGGTCGAGGCTGCAGTGAGCCATGATCATACCACTGCACTCCAGCCCTGGGTGACAGAGTAAGACCCTTCTTTTTTAGGCAGAAAAGAAAAGAAGACAGAAAAATTTAGGCTGCTACAAAATATATCTCAAAATAATTTGAGGACATATACTGGTCCTATGCATGCACGTCCTCCCACCAAAAGGCCATCTACTAAGAAAACATACTTTGTAATTCTAACAGAGAGGGTACTCTTGTACTAGGAATCTTGCAAGCTACCTCAAAACCAAATCACCCATCCTGCCCAAAGAAATAAAAAGATGCAAGTAATCTGTAAGTACTAAAAACAGAAAATGAAAATCAAAACAATTCAACTGGCAAAAATTACCGACAAAGAAATATAAATGATGAAGCAAAAGGAAACAACACAACACTTCAAAATGAATTAAATATCCTCAAAAGAAGCATTTGATAGGAAATATAAATATAAATTATAAATTTTTTAAAGTTATCATAAATTAACAAAAGAAATCAGGATTGATTGACACCAGGAAAGAAATCAAGAGAGCAAAAATAATCAGACATGAAGACTAAATTGCAAGGTGCCCTTCAAATAAAATTACTGAATGAAAATTTTAAAGGGGGTATTAAAGAAAGGTAGAAAAAGAACCAAAAGAATAAAAATGAGATAAGGAAAGAAGTAAAGAGGTTTAGAGACACAATGGTTGGAATGTAAAACAGGCAAAGAAGATCCAATGTGCATAAAATAGGAATCCCTGAAGAAGAAAAAAATTACAGAATTAATATTTAAAATTATAATCTTAAAAAAAAACACTTTGCCAGAGATAACATAAATTCTGAATCTACATTTTGAAAGGATTCACTGAGTACCAAGGCAAAACAATTGACCCATATCAAGTAATCCTGAAGCACCTTGCAAAAGTACTATATTTCAAAGATAAAATCTTCAGGGCCAGCTTCTTTCTTAATGCAAACACAATGTAAGCATTTCCTTTAGACTGAAACAAGGCAAGAATGCCCACAATCTCCACTACTATCGAACACAACTGTAGTGATGGCACTAAACAATATAATTAGACAAGAGAAATTAGAGTTCTAGGAATTGAAAAAGAGGAAGTAAAACATCTCTATTTGCAGATATTATTCATTCTCTTAAAAAAAAAAAAAAAGAGAGAGAGATATTTAGGCTGCTTGCTTCTGCCTCAGAGTTGGCACTGTCATGGCCAGTCAGTCTCAGGGGATCCAGTAGCTGCTGCAGGTTGCTGAAAAGGGTGTCTGAGATCTGCAGTGAAAGAACCAGAGGGAGAAGCAGGCCAAAGCAGCAGTTCAAGGTGAAATTGAACAATATTGCCTGCAGAGGGAGAAAGGAGTTCAAGGCCAAGGAGGCTGCTGCCCTGCGATCCCAAGGCAGCTGCAGCACTAAAGTAGAGGAGACCCAGGAGAACAGAACCATCTGGAAGCAGTTTAGGCAGAAGAGGGGTGAAGTCTTGGCCTTTTTCTGCGATATCTGGTAGTCCATTCCTGCTAGTGGTTAGAACAACGAACACTAGTATAATTGTTTGGGCCAGTTTTAGTTACTTAATCAGAGGACAGAATTCAAGAACCTGTTACATGTTACTACTTGGTGTACTGATAATCATTTAAAAGTAAAGACTCTTTGTCATGCAAAAAAAAACCTAAGGAGGATGAATGAGAAAATTAACTCAAACAATAGAAGAATTGAGTAAAAAAGCAGAATATAAAATTTATCACTCAAAAAAAAATCAATAGCTTTCTTACATACCAACATGAGTTCAAAGATATAAATAACTGAAGCAATTTTGATTTACCATACATTAAAAAAAAAAGATTAAAGACAAAAACAACTCTAAACAAATATTTAACTCCAATTATTAGGCCCCATGCTACTGTATACCCCACAGAGGTATAGTGCTAGCAATTCTGAAGCAATAGTTTCTCTGCATTCTGGGACTCAGCAAAAATGTAAATAGATTGTGGAAATAGGAGCCCTGTTTCTTGTTTTTTTTTTGTTTGTTCCTCTTTTTTTTCTTTTTGTAGAGACAAAGTTTCATCATGTTGCCCAGGATGGTCTCGAACTCTTGGGCTCAAGCAATCCATCACCTTGGCCTCCCAAAGTGCTAGGATTACAGGCATGAACCACGGTGCCTGGCCAGAGCCACATTTCTTAATGTTGGACAGGCAGTTACAAATATAAAAAGGAAAGGGGCTAGAAGGAACTCTGCGCTATACCACCAGAATTACAGGTGTCAGTAAAAAACTTTGTTTTTTACTATAGACAGAAAAAGAAATATGGGCCGGGCGCGGTGGCTCACGCTTGTAATCCCAGCACTTTGGGAGGCCGAGGCGGGCAGATCACGACGTCAGGATATCGAGACCACGGTGAAACCCCGTCTCTACTAAAAATACAAAAAAATTAGCCGGGCGTGGTGGCGGGCGCCTGTAGTCCCAGCTACTCGGAGAGGCTGAGGCAGGAAAATGGCGTGAACCCGGGAGGCGGAGCTTGCAGTGAGCCGAAATTGCACCACTGCACTCCAGCCTGGGCGACAGAGCGAGACTCTGACTCAAAAAAAAAAAAAAAAAAAAGAAATATGTATTCTTAATTTTTAAAAAATAAACATACAGTATATAACACTTTAGGAAAAATGAGTGCCTCACAAAGGGTGGGCCACCAAAGCCCCCAAAGAATCTACCTATGAACACTGAGCATGAAACCACTGCAGGGGCGTGAGGGAGACATTAAAAACAATACCACACACTTAATTACTATCACCAAGAATGTAACAAATTAATTCAACAGTCATTCAACAAATATTAAATACCTGTGATGAACAAGTATTCAATATTTTTTTCTTTCTGGTGTATTTTGGAAACAGACATTCCAATTTTACACAGATACTGTATTCTTTACTTCCTTTTTGAGTACTTATTTCTTATTTGGAATTTTTAATCACATCCCATGTGGTGTTAGGCACTGTGCTGAGGGTTTTATATACAATAGTTCTTTCTTTCAACACAAACAGCAAATTTATAAATTAGATATCATAAACCCTACAAATCTGGAGCCTAAAACTCATAAAGAATTGGCACATATACTATGTGACAGATGCTCAGACATTAAGCCAGTTCTATCTGATTCAAACGCTATTGTTTTTACCTATGATATGTTGTATCCTGTCTGGGAAGACATACACATATTTTACAGAGAGAGTTCATTCCCAGGCCATGCAAAGAATTTCTCTTAGTCTATAATGTAGCAGAAATGATGGTAAACCTCATTAAAATGACAGATCTGCTTCCTGTAGATCTTACTACTCTCCATGGTACTTAGCCAATCTCTTGCACTTATAATAGAAAAAAACTAAGTATTTTTTTAAATTATTAAAATCAAGTTAACCATAATATTAATAATATTGACTTCATATCTGGCAGATAGCATGCCTGTCATACAGGAGACAAAAAGGAATCAAATTTCTTTTCTCTATCTTCATTTATAATCAATATATATTTGGTTACCTCCTACGTTATACTAACTATGCATAGGAGAAATGCAATAATGATTTCTGGTACACTACAGACTAACAGAAATTTACTAAATGGTCTAGTAATTAAACTACAAGTATAATTCCATCTATAAGACAATATTTTCAAAAATATATAGTGAAAAAATCATGAAAAGAATTAAAATGTTCACTAGAACATATTCACTTAATCTAAGAAAAAGCAATAAAGGAGAAATAAGGAACAAAAAAGGCATGAAACATATAAAAGCAAGTAAAATGACAGCTTAAAATCCAACTATATTAATAACAACATTAATTGTGAATGGATTAAACATTCCAATTAAAGGCACACATTGGCAGACTGGATAAAAAGACAAGAGCCAACTATATCCTGTCTATGGAGACATACCATAGATGCAAAAATATAAACAGGCTGAAAGTAAAAGGATGGAAAAAGATACATAATGGAAACAGCAACCATAAAAAAGCTAGAATAGTAGTATTTATAACAGGCAAAACAGACATTAAAACAAAAAATGTTACTAGAGATGAAGAGGAACATTTTACAATGACAAAACGATCTAAAACTCCAAATGCAGTCTTTCTCATAACATGAAAATTTTTGTTCTTTAAAAATAGCCTGTGTGCCATTAATATTTATACCATTTTGAAATCAATAAATATAACTACATAAAATATATAACGGTAAACGATACCATGTAAATAAAGTACATTTTTACATCAAAGACATAAAAAGACATTACTTACTGTGCTTTTATCTTTCAGAAGTTTTTCAATTACTTCAATTAACATTTCCTTCTGCTCTGGATCAAGACTAAAAAATACAAAAATAACATATTAATTTTTCCCTTTAATTCTAGCTTTAAATGATGCTCACCAATTCAAGGATGTTGAGAAATTTTTAAAGAGGGAAAGGAGAGCAAGAATTGTAAGTTAGAAATAAAGAAAAAACAAATAAAATGGGATGGTTTTTCTCAGGAATGTGTCCTAAGCTTTCCCTCTAATATTGTTCATATTAACTAAACCAGATATCAATGGTTTAGTTAAGATAGTACTGAAAGAACAAGTTCACTTCTAAAAGAGTTGGAAAACTTCAAGAAAGTAACTGTAAAGTAGATAAACCACAAACTCTTTTTTCAACTGGGAGGAAAAAAATAACTAGATAGCAGTCATTATTTTACTATGCATACATACTTGACAAAAACAAATAGAGAGAATTTCCAAATAAGAATTTTATATCATACTAGTTCACTGATAGAGACATGCATTATAAAATCTGCCAACTAAAACTAAGAAAAATAAGAGGTAGTAATAAGATTAAAACATTTGAGATAGAATACTAACAGACTATAAGCTCAAGGCAAGGAGAGGCAAGCACTGAGGCTGGAATATACTGGAGCCCAGTGATAGACGGACTTTTAAACCATTAGAGTGAGCATGGATCTTATCCCTTAAGTTTCTAAGGAGAAAAGGTGAGTGAGAAGCATGATAAAACTTTGTCTGGCAGTTAATGTAGGAATATGAAGTTTCACTTTTTACAAACATATACATTTATTACTAAGCATTATAATTATCTGGACAAACTTTTTAATTCTTTCAAATTTCAGCTTAAGTCTTCCTTCTCAAAGCAGTATTTCACTACCAATCCCATCTCATTACATCTTTACTTTCTGGTAACAAAATATGATCATCTCTGGTCCCTGTCCTATCAAAGACATTGCTAGTGTACCTTTATATATACATATATATCAAGTGCTAATATCTTATTCACTATAGATTGCCTTTAATTATTTGGTATGTCTTTGATCTTCTTCCTCAAATACATGATATGCTATTCATAATTAAGTGCCACATCCTCTATTGTTTTCATACATCTAAACACACATAGCACAATACTGTGAATACAACACCAGAAACAGAAGAGAGTATCAAAAAGCTTGCAGAATAAATGATAGCTGAAAATAATACCAAATTGTTGTAATTTGGACAGTAAATTTTCCACAGAGATCAGGGCATTGTATAATATTGCGTAACATTTCTAAAATATCACACAGATATGGTATAGCACTATATTTCAAATCACTATACTTTTAAAAATTACTTAATAAAATAGCTCTGGAAAAGAATTAGACAAGGAAAGGAGCAGCAGGAACAAAGATGGAAGACGGGAAAACACATATAAGTGAGTTGAGAGGATCACACCTGAAGATTCTACCCTAAACAGGAAAAAAAAAATCTCAATTTTCTAATAATACAAGCATATGTGTACATGAGATAGACTATATAAGTGAGAATTCAAATTCTGATTATTCTTAAGTTATAAACTTTATAAATTATCACAGGCTCTAACAGCCTCACAAATAAAAACCTGCATAGGGTCTCTATAGCCAAAACAAAATTAAAGATGTGTAAGGAACGTTTGCAGCAAAGGGAAATACCATCATACAGTCACTGGATTTACTTAGCATAAGAACAGCCTACCTAAAAGAGCGAATAAAATAAGCCTCTGTGGTCTATAACATTCCATGTAACATCAGAGATCTTTGGTATATTGTTAACAATGCACCTACCTGTATAATTTTTGTATTGCATGGGCTGCATTCTTCCTAACATATGGTGATAAGTCAGCAGAAGCTTCCTTAATAGCAAGCATCATGATAGGTACAATAATTGGCACTCTAATACTTGACAGAACTCTCAAAGCACTTGCACGAATTAGTTGGTTTGGGTCCTAAAAATAGTGCAAAAATATTCACCAAAATTTCAACTTTACAATATTTTAAAGACATCTTTAAGACACAGTTAATAGGTGCTTAAGGGGTGTAATATAACAATAGCAAAAGAAAGCTACTTAATTTAAAATGAACAATTATTATATGGGAATGGGAAAAAAAGACAGACATAAATGTTTACTTCTTTAATAATGTTTTAAAGAAAAGTAATAGTCATAATTCTAGTTGGTCATTTATTATTAAATATGCTGGGTTTTTATACTTTCATAATAATAAAATGCTGCAGGTCATCAATTTCATGTTTAAAAATGTCTTATAACCCCCTTTGCACACTTTCAACAACTAGTATAATGATAAACAGCTCTTTGAAGCATGAAAATAATTATATTGAATATAAAGAAACATACAGAAGCTGCAACATATACAGCAAGGTTTCAGTTGGTTGTATAGATTATTTTCTAAGTGTATTGAGTAGGCACTATAGGAGGCTTTTAACTCTTTCAAGACACTACTGTGCTATTTAGTGGATTATTGCTCCACTTCTTTAAATGACACAGTTTCAACTCTGCAGAAACCTTGTAGCTATTTGCCTACTCACTCCATTATTTACCTTCAGAGCTCGCTGAAAAGTGCTTATGGACAAGAGTGCAAGATCCTGCTGTTCTTCAGCATATCGAACCAGGTAAACATACACCAACTTCTTGATCTGTTAAAAAAATAAATCATTTATTCATAGCCAGAGTGAAAATTTAAAACTCAGTATCTCAAAATCCATGCTCAATTCTTCTCAAATAAATAACTGAATCTGGTCACATCTTAGATTATAAAATGAAAATAATATTTTGTGGGATAATAAGTACAACAGAAAAAGCTTTTAAAGTAAGAATTTTAATAGTCCAGTCCACAATAGCAATAGCCTATCAAAGTGCCCCTTCCTCTTGAAGGGAATAAAAAATCCCTGAGCAGATCTCATATAAGAATATTAACTAAATTGTAAAAATATTTTCAAAATGAGGGATAAAAATAAAAGAAAGAAGCCAGGCATGGTGTGCATGCTTGTAGTCCCAGCTACACAGGAGGCTGAGGCAGGAGGATCACTTGAGCCCAGGAGTTAGAGGCTATCCTGGGCAACACAGAGAGACCCTATCTCTTTAAAAAATAATAAGAGAAAGAATTTGGGCCCAAGCCACTAACTATATGTTATGGGAACTTGTTTCCTCATCTGTTAAAAGAGTCCAGAGCCCTAACTCTGATTTTTATGGTAATACATTTCAACATGCATTACATGATATTTTCAGACCAGTAAGAATAATGTGTGACTATTAATACCAATTTAACGTAATAAAAATTCAAAAAGATTGGATGTGTGTTCTGACAACAGTTTTTTTTGGTTTTCGATTTTTTTCTGAGACACGGTCTTGCTTTGTTGCACAGGGTGCAGTGCAATAGCACAATCAGGGCTCACTACAGCCTCAACCTCCTGGCCTCATGCCATCCTCCCACCTCAGCCTCTCCAGTAGCTGGAACTACAGGCATGCGCCACCACACCCGGCTTTTTTTTAGTATTTTATAGAGACGGGGTCTTCCTATGTTGCCTACCCAGGCTGGTCTCAAACTCCTGGGCTTAACTGGTCCTCCCACCTCAGCCTCCCAAAGCACAGGGGTTACAGGCATGAGCCATTGTGCCCAGCCTTGAAAACAATTTTTAAAGGCAATTTAATCACTAAGTTTACAACAAAATTATGAACAGAAAAAAAATAAACAAAAACTAGAATTTGAGTTGAAATTTATCCATTGCTTCCTTCTAGCACTATTTATAGCCTGTATCTACCTTCTCAAATATCTTCACATTCCTGATTACCCTTCTAAGACACCAGCACAGTATATACCTAAAAGTTATGTACTCAGCCAGGCACAGTGGCTCACGCCTGTAATCCCAGCACTTTGGGAGGCTGAGGCAGGCAGATTGCCTGAGTCCAGGAGTTCAGGACCAGCTTGGGCAACATGGTGAAATCCCATCTCTAGCAAAAAAAAAAAAAAAAAAAAAAATTAGCCAGGCGTGGTGGCATGCACCTGTACTCCCAGCTACTTGGGAGGCTGAGATGGGAGAGTCACCTGAGCCTGGGAGGTCGAAACTGCAGTGAGGTGGGCTTGTGCCACTACACTCCAGCCTGGGCAACTGGAAAGAGACTCTGTCTCAAAAATTAAAAAAATTTAAAATTAAAAAAAAAAGTTATATACTCAAAGAACACAGGAAATGAGGGGAAAAAGTTGGAGATAGCTGGAATTGGTGCTGGAAATATAAAAACAGTACTATACTGGATCATATTTCGAGTCATACTAACCAATCTGGACTACTTTAGAAACAACTGTCATGACCTTCCTTCCTTGTACCCTAATTTCTCGTGAAACGTAACAGCTTTAGGTTCCTCCTCCATCCTGTTTGCTCCTTCCTAAACTCACTCCAATTTTTTTCAGCATGGCACTACAAACTACAAACAAAGTCTAAACATAACAAACTAGGTAAGAACTTGCTCCAGATGAGGTACTTCCACAGATATAACTAATTCTTGATTAAAACCATACATCTTTTCCAAATGTACCGCTGACCAAATCAAAATCAAACTGTCCTCATGGAATTTTTTAAAAATTATTTTAAATGAAAGGTGAAATCTTCCATTTATCTACAGAAATTGTCAACAATTTAGATTCAACGCATCTTGGCACCCTGTTAAGATAATTTGAGATGACAATTTTATAATCCAACCTATTTCTCAATTCATAAGTACAAATGAAAACTTAATGAGCAAACAAACTGTACATCTTCATCATTGATAAAAATGTTAAACACAACCATTTTAAGTTGATATCAATCCATTCATCTATACTATATGGGCAGAGTTATAAATGAAATGAAAAAACTTTTTTCCAATTACTCTTCAATGTTGAATGGCTCCACAAAACCTTAAAAACAAAATCTAAAGCTCTTAACCTAGTACTCAATACAGTTTATAATCTGTATTGAAACCTCCTTTTCTAGTCAAACAGAAATAGTCCCAAAATATAATCTGCACTTTTTATCTCAATCTCCACTCAGGTTATCCCAAGTTATCCCGCTTCACCAAGTTCCACTTCCCCAAGTTCCACTTATTAAAATCTTCCACAAGAGCAAAAATTAAACAATAAAGAGTCCTAGTAGATAAACAGTAAACAAATGACAGTTCATCCATATAACACTATACTATTCAGCCACTATACAAAATTAAATAAATCTGTATGACATTGAAAATATGTCCTTGTGGCCAGGTGCGGTGGCTCACACCTGTAATCCCAGCACTTTGGGAGGCCAAGACGGGCAGATCACCTGAGGTCTGGCGTCGGAGACCAGCATGGCCAACATGGTGAAACTCCGTCTCTACTAAAAATACAAAAAAATTAGCCAGGCATATTGGCCCATGCCTGTAATCCCAGCTACTGGGAAGGCTGAGGCAGGAGAATCGCTGGAACCCGGGAGGCAGAGGTTGCAGCAAGCCAAGATCGCGCCACTGCACCCCAGCCTGGGTGACAAAGCAAGACACCATCTGAAGAAAAGAAAATATGTCCTTGAAAAAGGTTTTTTGTTTGTTTTTTGTTTTTAAGACAGAGTCTCGCTCTGTCACCAAGGCTGGAGTGCAGTGGGGCGATCTCAGGACTTACTGCAACCTCCGCCACCCAGGTTCAAGTGATTCTCCTGCCTCAGCTTCCCAAGTAGCTGGGATTACAGGCATGCACCACCACGCCCAACTAACTTTTGTATTCTTAGTAGAGATGGAGTTTCACCAAATTGGCCAGGCCGGTCTTGAACTCCTGACCTCAGGTGATCCGCCCGCCTCGGCCTCCCAAAGTGCTGGGATTATAGGTGTGAGCCACCGCACCTGGCCTAAAATTTTTTAAAGGTGTAAAAGAGTATGCATTGTATGATCTCACTTCTGTATTAAAAAAAAAGATGCCCACATACTGTATTTTATGCAATCTAAGATAGACCACCAGTTGTAAAACATACCATTATGTTATGGACCACAAAGGAAAGAACAACAAACAAACAGAAAACACTACCCATCGTAATCACCACCAGTTGTTAAGTTAAATCCCAACTGCAGAAACTTTAAAATAGCAAACATATGTCTTAGAATGGACATAATATGGTAATAATAGCAAATCCTTATAGATAGCATTAACTACATGTCAGACACTGTTCCAAATATCTTACTTAAATTAACTCATTTTATCCTCACAACTCAATAAACAAGTATTTATCCTTACTTTACAGATAAGAAAGTGAAACACAGACAGGGTAAGTAACTTGACTAAAGTACCATATCTATTAAATAGAAGAGCTAAGATTCAAGCCAAGTGAGCACAAAATTGAGAAATCTATACAATAAAATGTTAATAGTGACTATCTCTGTGTGATGGTATTAACCAGTGACTTTCACTCTTTACATCTTTCTGTATTATCTTATAAGGAATATTAATTATTTTGGGGTCAGATAAAACAATAAAGATAGTTCACAATAGGGGTGAATCTCATCTTTCCAGATGGCCTTCAAAACAAAATAATAGTGCTGTGATTCTTATAATACTTTAAATTCTTTAATTATAAAAAAATTTCAAATTGGTAATGTTTTTAAGTTCCCACATTCCTCGGAGTGACAGATTTTTCTGTAGCCTTGGCAACATGTAGCCACCAGAATTGTTTTAAACCTGTTCTACAGAACAATAAAAAGGCACCTGAATAGACAAGTTTTCTCAAGTCAACCAATCTGTGACAGCCTCTTGCTTGTGAAAGTTAGCCAGTCAGGAACAATCGCACTCCCATACACCTACCTCTGAGTGCCAATCAATCAAGAGCAGTCTCACCCGCATGATCACACATCTACAGATGATATCAACCCACTTAGGACCCTGAAAGTCCATCAATCCCTGAAGACTGCCCTTCCCAATAATCCACAATAATATCAGCAATTTCTATGCCCAGAGAAGCTGTGCCTAAAAAGCATAGTTGTCCCTTGCTATAGCAAGCAATAAATTGTCTTATTTCAGATATCGTCCTTCAATACAACCTACTGAAAAGTTCCAAGACTAGTTCACTGAAGCCTCATATAGCCTTCATTTATGTTTTATTCTTTCTTTTTTTTTTAGACTGAGTCTTGTTCTGTCTCCCAGGCTGGAGTGCAGTGGCACGATCTCGGCTCACTGCAGCCTCTGCCTCCTGGGTTCAAATGATTTTCCTGCCTCGGCCTCCCGAGTAGCTGGGACCACAGGTGCACACCACCACGCCCAGCTAATTTTTGTATTTGTAGTAGAGACGGGGTTTTGCCATGCTGGCCAGACTGGTCATGAACTCCTGACCTCAAGTGATCCACCCTCCTTGGCCTCCCAAAATGCTGAGATTACTGGCGTGAGCCACCACACCCGGCTGCCTTCATCTATGTTTTTTAATTGCTAACTCTACAATTATAAAATTCAGGAAATGTAACATCAGTGCAATCCTATTATCTAATAAATAATCCATATTTAGAATTTCTCAATAATATCCTATATTTATCGTATTTTTCCTGATCTGGGATCACAGGTCGTATTTAAGTTTTCATGTCTCCTTGGTCTTCTTTCATCTGGAGAAGTTCCTCGGCCTTTGTTTTTCTTTTTTTTTTTTTTTTTGAGACGGCGTTTTGCTCTTGTTGCCCAGGCTGGAGTGCAATGGCGTGATCTCAGCTCACCGCAACCTCCGCCTCCCGGGTTCAAGCGATTGTCCTGTCTCAGCCTCCAGAGTAGCTGGGATTACAAGTGCATGCCACCACACCCGGCTAATTTTTCTATTTTTAGTAGAGACAGGGTTTCATCATATTGTTCATGCTGGTCTTGAACTCCTGACCTCAGGTGATCCTGACCTGGACTCCCAAAGTGCTGGGATTACAGGCGTGAGCCACCGCGCCCAGCCCAGCCTTTCTTTTCTAAAAGTACCCTTGTCGTTCTGGCTAGTATTAAAATTAATTACGAAATACATAATATGAAAGGAAAACTGCCTGCGACAGCTTTTATTCTTCACCTCAATCTGCTGTAACTTTCCAGCTAGAATTTAAATGTGTGAGGCCCTATATCTACATTATATTACTCGTTTAATTCTCATATCTATCCTAGGTACAATTATCTCCCTCTCAAAGATGAGGAAAGTAAGGCTCAGAGGTTTATATAACTTGCCCAAAGTCACAGAGCTAGCAAGTGCAGAATCAGGATGCAAACAGGGGCTGTTCCTAACTACCACATGTTGTGGCCTATGATGGCAGTCCACAGATATTTCTATTAAGGTACCCCTAACAAAAGAGGAGACAACTCTTCCCCTAAGAGCATCTGAAAACCTAATATAAATTAAACCATTTAAGAATAAAATGTCCTTAATAGAGGCTCTTACCTTTTAAGGCAGGAAAATATTTATATTTTATTTATAATATATACATTTATAAAAGAAGAATGCTTTAAATCACTGTTTTTTTAACCCCAATTGCACATCTTCTCATTTGAAAATGACATCATTGCAGTATTATTATTAAAAATCCAACAAAAAATTTCCAACTGTAGTAAATGGTAGTAATGACTTCATTCCATAGAACCCCATCTCTATTATCAATGTGCTTTCCATCTATATTCACAATTAGACTCTTTACATTTTCTTGGTTTAAATTAGTGCTTCTCAACCTTCAGAATTTTTCAAACCCAAAATACACATATTTGTGAAACACTGTTCCTTTAAATGATCACTTGGAACCAAGTGATGTTACACAAGAATACAAATATAGGTATAAGACAGAAACCAAATGATTCAAACTATACTTAATGTTTCAGATTATATTTAAGTGTAAATATATGTTTTTAAAATTCTTAGATCACAGTTTTAGAAGCACTTCTCTAACTATTTGAGGATAGATGACTTTTTCCTCGACTAGATTTAAAGTTCCTAAGAATACAGCAATGGTAGAAGGCAATTAACACGTGGTTGACTGATTAACAGCAGTCAATATATCAAATATATATCAATATATCAGCAGTTGATTAACAACAATTTCAATATATCAAATCAACACATAATATGTATTTAACTAAGTAATTTATCCCATCTGCCTGGGAGTGAACATGAGGCTATTTAGTACAACAACCATTCCTTATTCATCTGTATATTGCAAGGACTTATCACATTGCTTGGCATATAGTAAAAGCTCAATATTTATCAGCTGGATCACATTCCAGACCAACCGTAGACTGAAAAAAATTAAGACATTTCCCATTAGAGTGCTACATCTAGGATCTAACTTCTCACACCAATGGGTATAATTCATTGAACAGCAAAGTCTAGAAAGACACCAACACACTATGAAGAAAACAACAGGTTCTGGAAAGACTGCCTCCAAAGCCTTTAACTTGTTAGTTTGGTTGTTTTTTTGGTGTATGTGGGTGTGTGGGGAGGGGTGTGGGTGTGTGTGTGTGTGTGTGTGTGTGTGTCAGTGGGTGGGGGTGGGGGTGGGGGTGTGTGTTTAAAGAGAGATAGGGTCTCACTCCGTTGCCCAGGCTGGCCTCAAACTCCTGGGCTCAAGAGATCCTCCTGCCTCAGCCTCCCTGGTAATTGGGACTCTAGGTGCACACCAACACAGCTAGTTTGGTTTTTTAAAATATTCTTTTAAAATATTCTTTCTCTTTACTAATTATATTCAGATCTCACTCTACAGTTCTCTGGAAAGTTTTGAGAAAAAATGGGTCCAGTTCTCCCTCATCCTCTTACAATTTATTTCTCAGCAATACCTTTATTCACCAAGTACAGCCAGCTTTTAAAACTGGATTATGAACTCTCGAATATATCACGGAGTTTATATTGGCAACACTGAAACATTCAGAACCACAGCTGAGCTAGCAGGCATTGCTATAATTACTCACTATTGGAGAAGGATTTCTGTGACTGTTGTGGCAAAAAGCATAACAACATTAAATCACAGAAGGTTGCAAAACACTAAATTTGTTCTACTTCTGTTATAAGAATCAATCAATACTGACCACAAGAGGCCTATGCACTGACAGGCTGCAGGTGTGCAAAGAAAGCCTACCTTCCCTGAAACCATTCTGTGACCAGAAATGGGAGTAGTTAAAGCTCCGTGACTACATCATTCTCTGATCGGTTACTTTCATTCAATGTTATAACACTCCTTGCTGTAAAGCTAATCATAGCAGAGCCCCAGTAGGCTGGAAGAAGACAGACAGATCTGTTTAATTAGCTTATCAATACTAGTACATCAAACTTCATGAGCTATTGACTAAACCTTTGATTATTTTTGTACTATAACCACTGATTGCTTACTTGGTCACTTTTGGTATCATTTGACATTTAATGGTAGATGACGTACAGCTCACCTGTGTGTCTAAAGCAGCAGGTACTTGTAAAAATGAAATTTTGCACTTGAGAGGAGTGAAACATTCAATTTCTGAACATTAAGTTTTAAGAAACTTATGTCAGTTTTCCCAAAACATTAAAGGCTTAACCATGTTTCAAAAAAATAAAATAAACAAGGTATTTAAAGAACGAAAGAAATCCAAAACAAATAGACCAATAATTATGTTTACATTGACATTTTTGTAACAGAACATTAGGCAGCATAGCAGAATCTAATTGTAAAGGGAAAATATGAACAAATGGAAAAGTTCTCCTACTGATAACTATTTGAATAGTAAAATAGTTCTGAAGGAACAATAATTAGTATGGAATTTTCTGTTTACAACAAGAACTAGAAGTCCTGAGGGAACTAGCTATTTTACCACCAATTTCTACCCATAACTAAAACATAAAAAAAAATATGCCAATACCAGGTACCTCCCAAAGGATGGCTAATACCAGACGTTGATAAGGAGTCAATGATATTAAGAGAGAAAAGAAAGGAAGGAATCATCAAACAGGAAAGATGGCGCTGAATGGGTTAAGATGGGTTCTGAAGCCAAGCAACCTAGCTTTGGATTCTGACTGCCACACACTGGCTGTGTGACCTTGATCAGCTAATTTAACCTCTCTGCCATTTTGTCCTCATATATAAAATACAAGTAATGACAGAAACAGCCCCACAGGGTTATTTGTGAGGATAAAACGGAGTAGATCTATGCAAGGCACTAACAACCTAGGTCAGACAGATTTTTTTAATGTTAGCAATTATTCCTATTGCTACTGAGAGACTATTCCTGATAACACTAAGACAAGCTTCACCTATGCCTCATAATTTTTCTAAGTTAAATGTTGATTTTTTTTTTTCAGATATTTAGACTTTCATATACCACAGGCCATAAAGCTAATAAACATATCAAATTAGAAGCTCAGATAGCATGGCCATAAGGTGTCAAAGAGAGAGTAGTTTAAAATTATCAATTCAGAATTATATATAACAAGCACATAGTGTTTAATAAATATCTACTAAATTAATCACAAGTAAAATTGATTTTACCCAAGAAATCTATAATCTACATAGATTTCTTCCATTAATTGGTGTTCTAGAAAGAAAGTATGGTTTATCAAGTCATTTAAATCCAGTATTAATTTAGTCTAATTCATAAACTGGCCACAAGAATACAAGTGTTTTGATTTTGGCTTATCCAACTTAGTCTAATTGAGTTTATAATAACTATTTCATTTTGATAGAAAAATTCATCTATCTGAAATATAGAATGCACTTCCTGTCTAATGAAAAAAATTAAGGGCTGGGCACAGTGGCTCACACCTATAATCCCCGCACTTCGGGAGGCCAAGGCAGGAGGATCACCTGAGCCCAAGAGTTCAACACCAGCCTGGGCAACATGGAGACCTCGTCGCTACAAAATATTTTTTAAATGAGCCAGGAGTAGTGGCATGCACCTGTGGTCCCAGAAGGTTGAGTCAGGAGGATCACTTGAGCCCAGAAAGTGAAGGCTACACTGTGTTGTGTTCATGCCACTACAGTCCCCCCCGCACACACACACACAAAAAAAGCAAGAAGCATACTTTAAAATATTAAATTTTTTTTAAAAGTAGATTTAGGCTGAATACAGTGGCTCACACCCATAATCCCAGCACTTTGGGAGGCCAAGGTGGGCAGATCACTTGAGCTCAGGAGTTCCAGACCAGCATGGGCAACAGGACAAAACCCCGGCTCTACTAAAAATACAAAAAATAAATTAGATGGGCATGGTGACACAAGCCTGTAATCCCAGCTGCTCAGAAGGCTGAGGCAGGAGAATCGCTTGAACCTGGGAGGCAGAGGTTGTAGTCAGCCAAGATTGTGCCACTGCACTCCAACCTGGGCAACAGAGCGAGACCTTGTCTCCAAAAAAAAAAGTAGGTTTGAAGTACCTATCCTTAAAATTCTATAATCCAGTGAGGCATCGATTAACAATGTTCTGAGAAATGCATCGTTGGACAATTTCATTGTGGTTTCATTCCAACACCACAGAGTGCAACTTACACAAACCTACATGGTATAGCCTACTACATATATCCTACACCTAGGATATATGATCAGACCAGGGGTCTACACACCTAGGATATATGATATAGCCCAGGGGTTGGAACCAGGCCACACAGCAGGCGGTGAGCAGTGGGCAACCAAGTGAAGCTTCATCTGTATTTACAGCTGCTCTTCATTGCTCGCATTACCCCCTGAGCTCTGCCTACTGTCAGATCAACAGCAGCATTAGATTCTCATGGGAGCACAAACCCTATTGTAAACTGCATACAAGAGGGATCTAGGCTGCGTGCTCCTTATGAGAATCTAATGCCTGATGATCTGTCACTGTCTCCCATCACACCCCAGATGGGACCATCTAGTTGTAAGAAAACAAGCTCAGGGCTCCCATTGATTCTACATTACAGTGAGTTATATAATTATTTCAATATATATTACAATGTAATAATAATAGAAATAAAGTGCACAATAAATGTAATGTTTTTGAATCATCCTGAAGCCATCCTACCCACCTAGGGTCCAGGGAAAAACTGTCTTCCACAATACTGGTCCCTGGTGCCAAAAAGGTTGGGGACTACTGATATAGCCTATTGCTCCTAGGCTACAAATCTGTACAGCATGTTACTATACTCAATACTGTAGATAACTATAACACAATGGTAGGTATTTGTGTATCTAAATATAGAAAAAGTACAGTAAAAATACAGTATTATAATCATATGGGACCACTGTCATATATGCCAAGAAATGCAAGTTGGAAAAAAACTAAAATGAAATTTTAAAATGTTTCTAGTTAATCCAAAAAAGGAATAGGAAGAATAGAAGACAAAAATAAAAGACAAAGAGAAAAGAAAAAGAATAATAGTAGACTCAAATTTAAGCAGATCAATAATTATATTAAGTATTAGCAAAATAGACACTCCAATTAAAAGGCAGAGATTGACACATGGAATGTAGGGAAACTGCAACTATATGCTGTCAACAACAGGTGCACACTACATACAGACAGACAAGCTGAAAGCAAATGAATAAAAATGATAAACAATAAAATGAAATGAGAAGGTTGGAGTGGCAATACTAATAACAAATCAAATATGCTTTAAGACAAAACATATTAACAAAAATAAAAGATTTTTTTTATAATAAAAAGTCAGTTCATCAGGAAAACCCAAAAAGAGTTATGCCTAATAGGAGTACTTTTAAAAATAAGCAAAAAATATTAAATTAAGGGGAAAAATAAAACATTCCAGAATCAGCCAGGCGCGACGGCTCATGCCTATAAATCCAAGCACTTTGGGAGGACAAGGTTGGCAGATTGCTTGAGCCCAGGAGTTCAAAACCAGCCTGGGCAACATGGTAAAGCCCTGTCTCTGCTAAAAATATGAAAATTAACTGGACTTGGTGCCATGCACCTGTAGTCCCAGCTACTCAGGAGGCTGAGGAAGGAGGATCACCTAAACCCAAGAGGTCAAGGCTACAGTAAGCCACGACCATGCCACTGCACTCCAGCCTGGGAGACAGATGAGTCACCCTGTCTCAAAAAAATAAAAAGGCTGGGCACCGTTGGTCACACCTGTAATCCTAGCACTTTGGGAGGCTGAGGCAGGTGGATTGCTTGAGCTCAGGAGTTCAAGACCAGCCTGGGCCACATGGCAAAACCCTGTCTCTACAAAAAAAAAATATAAAAAACTAGCCAAGCATGGTTGTATGTGCCTGTAGTCCCAGCTACTTGTGGGGCTCAGGTGGGAGGATCGCTTGAGCCCAGGAGGTTGAGGCTGCAGTGAGCCAAGATCACACCACTGCACTCCAGCCTGGGTGATGAAGTGAGACCCTGTCTCAAAAAAAAAATCAAAATCATGATTGGGAGATTTAAAATCCCTCTCTCACCAACACTATCAATCACATTTAGTTAAGTAATATTTAAAGAATATTAGCTCCAAAATGTTTTCTCTCTTTTTCTCTGGTTGGTTTTGCTGGCAAGAATACTTTGAATATTTAAAATCGTCACACAAAATAGAGACAACTTCACTACCAAAAGATGACCATACTATGCATGGAAAATAAAATCATAACTACAAAATTAGCGAACCTTCTGAAATCACACACCCATCCTCCTTATGCTCTCACACTTGCCCATGCAAGAATGCTTGTGCACTTTCCCTCTCTGTCACCATAACCATGTTCCCTGGATTCGAATGTTTCTGTTATTTGTTAATGAGCTTCGTCATCTGCCAATAAAATGGCAAACAAATGGTAGGAGTAACACATTTTTAATTTTATGGTGAGGGAAAGGCTTTAAATCTTTAAACTGAGAAAAAATTATCAATTAACTAGGCTTTTTCAATTAATTTATCAATTAACCAGGGTGGAGAGGAGAATGTAACCTTAATACTAGACTATATCAGTCTGGCTTACAGAAAATAGTATTTTACTGGGACATGTTCATTCAATAAATCCACATATATGTACTGAGTGCTTAGTACATGTCATGAGTAGTCTGAGAAACTTGGGAAATATTCTTGGGCTCAGTCCTAGAAATCTCAAAAAGCCCCAAATCATCAAGGTCTGGATATACCCGACTAGGTCTTTTTCACTGGACATATGCTATCTTAAAATTAAGTCCCTGGAACAAAATTTAAACTAAACGGGCCTCTAGGAACAGGTGAAAACTCAACAACTTACCATCATTCAATCAGGTGATTCAATCTGTTTTGCTTTTCGTATTATCTACCAAAAATCCAAAGCTAGGATTGTGTCTACTTTTTATTCGATCTTACCTACATTTAAAATTAAGGACATTTTAATCATAACAAAAACCTAGTGATACTTAAGTATCTTATGTTGCATTACACTACGTGAAAAGTGTATGGTCCCATGAAAACAAAAGGAATCATAAAAATTATAATCAAAACAGTACCTCAATATTTTTACTGGCCACATTCTTCACAACAGCAGGAAACAGTTCAGATGCATTTTTCCCTTTTGCAATCATCTGAAGAGTAAACAAAACAGACAATACAGGAAATTCTATATATATTAAATATTTAGAAGATTATGTCAACAAATAAGCTATGTAATTAACAGCTGAACTCTTTTCGAATCATCTTACTTCAACTATCTACAGCAAAAAACAAACACTCTCTTATGTATAGCAATATAAATACACAAATACATAGAGACAATAAAGAAATATTTCGTAACAAGATATATATTTAAATATTTTAATAGTTTTCTCTGGCTAACTGGGTTGTAAGTAATTTTTTTTTTTTTTAAGACAGATCCTGCTGTGTCGCCCAGGCTGGAGTGCAGTGGCTCAATCACAGCTCACTGCAGCCTCGATCTCCCAGGTTCAAGTGACCCCCCTCCTTAGCCTTCTGAGTAGCTGAGGCTACAGGCATGTGTCATCAGGCCTGGCTAATTTTCGAATTTTTTTTTTGTAGAGACAGGGTACCACTATGTTGCCCAGGCTGGGTAAAAGCTTTTTAAAAATATTTTTGCTATTGTCTATTTTCCAGGATCTGATATCAAAGATGTACTGCATTTGCAATGGGGGAGTTGAGGGAGGGATGACTGTTACTTTGAATCAAGAAATTATGTGACCCTTGGCTTTCTTTTCATAGGTTACCCTACTTCTGCAACCATTGCTTTTCAAAGTTTCCTTCACTACACATTCTTCCTCTGCCCACTAAAGTTCTGCGTACCACCATCTTTTCAGCCGACACTGTTCTACAATCTCTGAAACTCCTAAGATTTCATTCACCATTAGGACTAACTCTCACCTCTATATGTGAGCATAAATTCCCCAAAACTGTAGCCCAAATCCAGCCTGAGTTCCACATCTCTAACTTGACATCATTAGATGGCTCTCATCCCAAACTTGCTATGTCGAAAGCCAAACTCATCTTTCATGATAAAATAACATTCATGATAGAATTTCCTATTTCCACAGTTCTCCTAGACATCAAAAACCACAGAATTACCCTGGTCTCTTCTCACTTCTTCACAGTAACTAGGTCCTGCTAATACTTCTCGCAAAACTCATGTTAATCCCTTCCACTGCTATTATCCTAGCACAGGTCAGTATCACCTCACAGAGAACTTTTCAGTCTCCTCTTCCTATCCATAATGTACATCACTGACAGTTTAATATGCTTAAAACACTACTTTGCACATGTCAGCCCCCCTAAAAGATTTCAAAAGCCTCTGTCTAGAGTCCAAACGATTTTATGTAATATTCAGATATTCTCACAATGTACACTAACATCCCTTCTTAAGCTCTCTGACTTAAGGTTCTATTAAACTGACCTTACTCACTACTAGAACATTCTCTGGCTGTCCCACTATGCCTCTGCTTTCTAAGCATAAGCATGGCCCCAGCTTTCTAAGATCTACCTTTCTGTCTAAAGCATCATCAAATTCTACTCCTTCTCCCTTGCTAGAGCCATCTCCTAACACCTGGCCCACTGTGTCATCCAATCCTAATTTCTTTTAGAATTTTTTTTTTTTTAAGACAGAATTTCACCCTGTCGCCCAGGCTGGAATGCAGTGGCACAATCTTGGCTCACTGCAACCTCTGCCTCCCAAGTTCAAGTGATTCTCCTGCCTCAGCCTCCCGAGTAGTGGGATTACAGGCACCTGATGACACCACTGGCTAATTTTTGTATTTTTAGTAGAGATGGGGTTTCACCATGTTGACCAGGCTAGCCTTGAACTCCTGACCTCAAGTGATCCACCCCCCTCGGCCTCCCAAAATGCTGGGATTACAGGCATAAGCCACCATGTGTGGCCTCCTCTAGAATATTTTAATCTACACTTATCATTTGGAATTTCCTGTGCAATATCTTACATTTCTATTTATTTTAGTTTTATATCTATCTGTATTCCCATTTTGTCTTTCTCATTCTCAGATTATAACTTTATGTCTTTTATAAGTCCAGACTTTGGCAACCACAAAATAAAGTTCAAACTATAGGGTAATTTGGGGGAAAGGGATTCCTTATGAATTACACACCATATCTAACAAACTACCTTTAAAAAGGTATTAGCTTTATTAATTTACAACAAATGTTATATAAATAGCATGTGATATTTTAAGCATTATAATCCCCATTAGCAATTTCTTATACAGCCTTTCTATATGATAGCCTTAAAATACTCTTGAATACAAGCTAGTCTTTTTATATTCTATTTCCTTACCTGTGACATTCTTTTGATTTGAGTATTTTGTGAAACCTGCTGAGCATTATGGAGGGTTTACAAAATACTGAAGCTAAGACATCTTTCTATGATTTGTACACCTCTCTCCATTTTCTCATCTTTGAAATAAGAAAACAGAGGGATTAAATGTTCTGTAGGACCCCTGCCATTCATTCATTCATTCATTCATTCAATGATTACCTAAAGTCAGACATCCTGTCCTATGGTATCCTACTCTATGACTGTCTAACTTTATTCCACAGAATGTTATTCAAATGAGGAAGGAAAAAAAACACCACAATCAAATTCACTCAACAAATACTTGCTGAGAGGATACTTTCTAGTAAGGACTATCCTAGGCCTTAGGGATCCAACCATAACCAATACAAAGTCCTTGCCCATGTGCTGCTTACCTTCTAATGGGGCAAGGGTCAATAAACAATAATAGTGAGGTGGCAATAGACTACTGTGGAGAAAAATAAAGCAGTATCGGGGGATGAGAAGTGCTGAGGTGGAAGTGGGAGTTGCTCTTTTAGATAAGCTGGTCAGAAAAGGCCTTCCTTTTGGCAGGGATGCAAAGGAAGAGAGGAAGGGACCCATGTGACTAGCTAGGCATGGCATGTGCCAGGAATAGGAGGCCAGGAGAGCCAGACTGGAGTAAGTGAGGGGAAGAATGGTGAGAGATAAGGTCAGAAATGTATAAACCACTGTAAAACAAGTTGGCTTTTACTATGAGTGAAGCAGGAGACCAATGGACAGTTGTGAGCAGAGGAAAGACATCATTAAATATTTAGCAATGACTCATGTTTTAAAAGGATCTTTCTGGCTGCGATGTGAAAAATAGACCAGAAGATATGATACCATGGAAAACAGAAGGCTACTGCAATTATGCAGAGGAAAGACAGTGAGCACAGTGAGAATGGGCTAGATTTGGGATTTATTCTGAAAATAGATTATATATGATATAAGAAAGAAGGGACATGAATTAAGAACTACCGCCGGCACTTTGGGAGGCCGAGGCGGGCAGATTACTTGAGGCCAGGAGTTTGTGACCAGCCTGGCCAACATGGTGAAACCCTGTCTCTACTAAAAACACACACATACACATACAAACACAAAATTAGCCAGGCGTGGTGGCAGATGCCTGTAATCCCAGTTACTTGGGAGGCTGAGGCAGGAGAATCACTTGAACCTGAGAGCTGGAGGTTGCAGTGAGCCGAGATCACACCACTGCACTCCAGCCTGCGTGACAGAGTTTGAGACTCCAACTCAAAAAAAAAAAGAAGGACTACAAATGACTAACTGGAGAAATGCCGTTTACTATGATGAGAAAGACTAGAGAAGAAGCAGGTATTTGGGGAGATGAGCAATCCAGAGTTTGGTTTCAGATATGCTGAGAAGCCAGCTGAATATATGGGAGTAAAGGGTACAGAATACAGGAGACAACACTGGTTAGCAATATGCATTTGGAAAGGGATGAGATCACTACAGGAGGACATACAGACAGAGAAGTAGACTGAAGGACAAGACATAGTACAATACTAAAAGTAGAAATTGTGACCAGGCGCGGTGGCTCACGCCTGTCATCCCAGCACTTTGGGAGGCCGAGGAGGGTGGATCACAAGGTCAGGAGATCGAGACCATCCTGGCCAACATGGTGAAACCCCGTCTCTACTAAAAATACAAAAATTAGCTGGGTGTGGTGGTACGTGCCTGTAATCCCAGCTACTCAGGAGGCTGAGGCACGAGAATCGCTTGAACCCAGGAGGCGGAGGTTATAGTGAGCCAAGATCGCACCACTGCACTCCAGCCTGGTGACAGAGCAAGACTCTGTCTCAAAAAAAAAAAAAAAAGTAGAAATTGTGGAGTGTTGCAGACCAGCCTCAACACCACCCACAGGGTACCCGAAGTCCGGTGGCGACAAAGGATTGAGAAGAGACAAGTTAAGAGTAAAGGTGGGGAGCCAGGGGGCCAGTTGTACTTTTGGAGGCTGCAAAACGCTCAGAGCTCTGGTCTCCACACTATTTATTGAGTACAATCACTTAGATCTGAGAAGCAGACGTTCAGAGCGAAACAGTGAAAGGGAGGTAATGCGTAATAGGCGTAATCTATAGCGATAGTGGTTTAAATGAATCTCCTTTGTGCTCAAACAGCCTATCTTTAACTTATCAGAGAGTAGCTAGTGGGAGCGGGCTTAACTAGGAGCCTGCACCTCTGTTCACATTCCAGTGTTTCAAAGGAGTGTCTTTCTCCTTGAACACAGTGTTTACAGATAAGAAAGCAGGTCTCCCTCTGAGCATGGGAACACGATGGCAATTAGGAGACTTTCCTCCTCAGAGGCCTCTTGTGGCTTCCACAACTTATTGTCCCATTTTTTTTTTTTTTTTTTGAGACGGAGTCTCGCTCGGCCAGTCTATACAGGCACCCCACAAGCCCTTTTCCCACAAGCCCTTTTCCCAACATGGAGAAAGAAGAAACCAGCAAAGAAGCTCTAAGACTCCTTGAAGCTCAGTTTGAAAGCGGGCAGTCCTTCTCAGTATTCCTCCTTATCCACTCAAATAACATACATCTCCCACCCTCTCTCCTTTCCGCTTTAGATAAAAACCCTGTTCCTGGTCCCCTTGTACTCTTTTACCCAGAACAAGGAACATAGGAATTGAGGGGAGCCACATTTGGGCCCTGAGGGAAAAGTAAGGTTCATAGGTGGAAAGCATAGGAAAATATGTCCTTTTTGATTTTATTTGGTTGAAGTTCCTGATATTTGAAAAAGCTGCAGTACCAGCAATTCTGCCCTTTGAAGGTGACTCTCTAGATAAAAGGTGAGAAAGGAAGACAAGTTTTCAGGTAAAAGGTGAGGGTCATGTTTAGGGAGCAGCTGGGCAAAAGTTGAGGAGATAACATAAGGTCATTTGTAGCTCTATATTCTCCTAGGTTCTAACTATGCCCTCTGCTAAGCTCTTAGATAGCTTCTACCCAAGGTAGAGATGGAATTCCAGAGTCCCCCAAAGAACATTCACTGGTTGCAGGCATCTGATTAAAAGAGTGATCAGTTTCTGATACCTGTTCTCTAACTTCACACATTTGACTTTTATTTTCTTTCATTCTTCAACCTTTGGTGGCCTCAGCCCCAACATCAATGTTTTTACTTACAATGGGTATAGCCTAACAACACTGTATTTTGGGAAATTTGATTGATTTACTCTCCATCCAATCCTCTATGTTCATGAGGGAGATGGATATAATTTAATTTTTTTGTAATGTCTTTGTCTAGTTTTCAGACCAGGATAGCACTGAACTCAAAAATTGAATTCAGAAGTATTTTCTCATATTCTATATTCTGGAAGAGCTTATGTAGAACTGAATGTTCCCTGTTGAAATTTTTTTAATGAAAAATTCAATTACTTTATTAGATATAGGACTATTCAGATAATCTAGTTCTTCTTGAGTAAACGTCATAGCTTATCTTTCAAGGACTTTGCTCATTTCAACAAAGTAGTCAAATTTATGGGGCTAACGATGCCTAAAATATTCCCTAATTATCCCTTAAATGTCAACAGGGTCTTGCATTTCTGATATTGATAATTTGTCCTCTGTTTTTTCTTGGTCACTCTGTCTACAGATATATCAATTTTATCTATCTTTTCCAAGGACTAGTTTTTCATTTCACTGATTTTAGTCTACTGTTTTTCTCTACTCAATTTCATTGATTTCTACTCTACCTTATTATTTCTTTCTTTAGTTTCAATTTGAGTTTAATTTGCTCTTCTATTTCTGCTCTGTTAAGGTAGATGCTCAGAGCACTGATTGGAAATATTTATTTTCAAACATAAGCTTTTATTACTATAAATTTCCTTGTAAGTACTGTTTTACCTAAATCCTCCAAACTTTAATATGTGGTTTTTCAATTTCATCCTCATTTCCTTGTGACTTTTACTTTGACTTTGCCTCATGGATCATGTCATCATTTCTAAATGTATAAGTTTGACGTATAATTTTCAACTATTTTTAAAAAATTTTGATCTCTTCCAATGACTGTGTTTAGTTTAATTCTATATGGTCAGATAACATACTCTGCATAATTTTAATTCTTTTAAGTTTGTTAAGACTGTGTTTTATGGCCCAGAATGTAGTCTATCTTGCATATAAAAAGAATGTATATTTCGCTACTGTTGGGTAGAGTGCTCTATAAATGTAAATTAGGTCATTTAAGTTGATATTATTCTAGTCTTAAATTTCCTTATTGGTTTTCTATCTCCCTATTCTATTGATTTTTAAGAAAAAAGCACTTAACGCCTCTATAATTGTGAATTTGTCAATCTTTCCTTTCAATTCTAACAGGTTTTTTTTTTACTCCATGTTTGAAGCTCTGTTGTTAGACACATTTAAGATTATTATGTCTTTTCGGGAAAATGACTCTTATCTTTATGCTCTTTATCCTAACCATACTATTTGTTCAAAAGTTTACTCTCTCTGATATTAATAGATTCATCTGACCTTTTTTTGGTTAGTGTTTGTATGGTATGCATTTTTCCTTCCTTATAACTTATGTCTTTATATTAAAAGTGGGTTTCTTACAAAGAGCACAGTTATATCTTCATATTTTCATGAAATATGAAGATCTCTTTTAATTGGTAATGTCAGACCACTTATATATAATAGAATTATTAACATGGTTAGATTCAGGTCTACCATTTTAGCATCTGTTTTCTGTTTATTCCCTGTGTTTTCTGTTCTCCTACTTGCTCATTCCTCTTTTCCTTAGAAAATTTTTAGTATTTCATATTTTTATATTAACTTTCTGCCTATATCTTTTTATATAATTTACTGGTTTCTCATAAAAATGCATCATAGGCATAATCTATAGCAATAGCGGTTTAAATGAATCTCCTTTGTGCTCAAACAGCATATCTTTAACTTATCGGATTATCAGATACATAGGTAAACAGACATATAAATATATAGATACAGAAATAGCAAACCTTACACAGTCTACTTACAGTTAACACTGTACCAGATCAAGAAAAATGCAGAAACTGGCAGGGCGCGGTGGCTAACGCCTGTAATCCCAGCACTGTGGGAGGCTGAGGCAGGCAGACCACAAAGTCAGGAGTTTAAGACCAGCCTGGCCAATATGGTGAAACCCCATCTCTACTAAAAATACAAAAATTAGTCAGGTGTGGTGGCGCGCACCTGTAGTAGTCCCAGCTACTCGGGAGGCTGAGGCAGAAGAATCACTTGAACCCAGGAGGCAGAGGTTGCAGTGAGCCGAGATCGCACTACTGCACTCCAGCCTGGGTGAAAGAGTGAGACTCCTTCTCAAAAAAAAAAAAAAGAAAAGAAAAAATGCAGAAACATTGCAACCATATAGACCCTTTTATTTCCACCTCCCCACTAGCTTTTATGTTTAGCCATCTCATATATTATATTTATACCCATATTAAAAACCTCTCAGATAGTGGGATAACTTATGCACAAAATTAGTCCTTTATATGTATTTACCATTTTGATTGGTCCTCCTAAATATCCATCTGGTATCATTTCCCTTCAGCCTACAGAACATCCATTAACATTTAATTAAAGCAAACATGTTAGAAATGGATACTCTTAGTCTTCATTTCATCTTCGTTCTTGAAGGATATTTTCAATGGATATAGAGTTCTGGGTTAACAGTTCTCTTCTTTCAGTACTTGAAACATATTGCTCCACTATCTTCTGGCTGCCATGATTTCTGATGCGAAATCTGCATTTATTCAAATTATTGTTCCCCTCTATGTATCATTTTTTCCAGCTACTTTCAAGACTTTATTTTTGGTTTTCAACCATTTGATTACTGTGTTTATGCATGGTTTTCTTTTAGTTTATCCTAATTGGCATTCACTGAGCTTCTTTCATCTATAAATTTGTATCTTGGCCGGGCACGGTGGCTCACGTCTGTAATCCCAGCACTTTGGGAGGCTGAGGAGGGTGGATCACCTGAGGTCAGGAGCTCGAACCCAGCCTGACCAACATGGCGAAACCCCATCTCTACTAAAAGTACAAAAATTAGCTGGGCATGGTGGGGGTTGGGGAGGGGGGCTGCCTGTAATCCCAGCTACTCAGGAGACTGAAGCAGGAGAAGCTTGAACCCCAGGGGCAGAGGTTGCAGTAAGCCGAGATTGTGCAATGCACTCCAGCCTGGGTGACAAGAGTGAGACTCCATCTCAAAAAATAAAAATTGTATCTTTCATTAAATTTGGGAAGTTTTCTACCATTATTTCTTCAAATATTTTTTCCTACTCCAATCTCTTTCTCCTCTCCTTCTGCTGTTCTAATGATGTATACGTTAGACCTTTAGAATGAATCAACAAAACTCCAAGGCTCTGTTCATTTCTTTTCAATCTCTGTTCTTCGGAATGATTTTTTTCTTTTTCTTTTTTTTTTTTGAGATAGAGTCTTGCTGTGTGGCACAGCCTAGATGGCAATGGTGCCATGTTGGCTCACTGCAGCCTCAACCTCTTGGGCTCAAGTGGTCTTTCTGCCTCAGCCTTCTGTGCAGCTGGGACCACAGGCACCCTCCACCGTACTTGGCTAATTTTTTGGTATTTCTATAGAGACAGGGTCTCACTTTGTTGCCCAGGCTGGTCTCGGAACTCCTTGGCTCAAGCAATTCTCAGCCTCCTGAAGTGTTGGGATTACAGGCATGAGCCACCGTGTCCGGCCACAAACTGAATAATTTCTAATGATCTGTCTTCAACTTCTGGCTCTTTCTTCTGTTATCACCATTCTGCTATTGCATCAATCCAGGATATTTTCTATTTTAGATAAAGTACTATCCACATAACAGAAATTTCAACAAATTTCTGCAGGGGTATGGTTCACATAAGATAACATTTTAGGAAACAGTTATCTACCAATCTAGTTACAACCTAAGAAATAAGTGGATGAATTTACTACTTAATCAAAAGTGGATCTAATTTTACCCACTACGTAACTATCAGACAGGCCCTTGGCTCCAGTATATTGGTCTTTCTAATAATCTTCAGGGAAGTACCCTGAGGACAACATACCAAACAGCAGAATATATAGTAGCTATTCCCAAAGAATACTTAAACCCAAAAAAGAAAAATAAAGGAAAAAACAGAAAAACAGTGAAGAACTTAATGAAGACGTACCGATTAAAGACAGAGGGAAGAGTGCTCTCAGGCTCCTTACCCTGAGCTATCTGTTTGTCCCACTCTATTCTAAATAGACACTTGGTCTTCTAATAGTTAATTTATTAATACAAATACTACTCTCTTCATCTCACAATGGAGCCTGAAATTATTGGTCCTATGAATTTAGAGCCTGTAACAGAACCAATTTCAAGCAGAAATTCTGGAAAAAGAAAGATAGATAACTCTAATGCTCTCTGAGGATGACTTAAGGAGGAAAAAAAATAACAGGGCATATAAAAACATTCCACAGTTCAAAAGAAGAGGACCCACTGGAGAATTATGAATAAATTATCTGGGGAAAAAGTTGGATATAAAAGAGAAAAACCATGGGAAATACATCTAGCTCATATTCTTAGTGAGATTTGAGGGGACGTGGCATTTTTTGAAAAAAAAGAATGACTTTAGAATAGCAAAGAAAACTTTCAGATAAAGATATAATTACCAAATTTTAAAATATAATGAGAGAAGAAAGGATAATGTCAAAAATTCTAAACTGACTTACAATGCCAGCTCAAAAAAATATCCTAAAAATGACAAGAAAGGTTAGAGAGGTCAATCTGACAGGGGAGAAGACAGAGGCAGACACAGAGGATGGATCCAAAAAATGTAATATACACATAATAAGAAGGCCAAGAGAGAACTGGCAGACTGACAGAAAAAGGAGAAAATAAATAGCAGACAAACATTCTCTAAGCAAAACAGATTTAAAATTTTAGAACCAAAGGGTTCATTAGTAGCATAACAAATCAGTAAAGAAAAAACAAACACAGACCGTATCTTGAATAAATTTTCTTTTTCCTCAAAATATTAAAAACATATCCAGACAGTTAAAACAGATTCTCGGCCGGACGCGGTGGCTTACACCTGTAATCCCAGCACTTTGGGAGGCCGAGGCAGGCGAATCATGAGGTCAGGAGATCAAGACCATCCTGGCTAACATGGTGAAACCCCGTCTCTACTAAAAACACACAAAAAATTAGCCGGACGAGGTGGCGGACGCCTGTAGTCCCAGCTACTCAGGAGGCTGAGGCAGGAGGATATCCTGAACCCGGGGGGCAGAGCCTGCAGTGAGCCGAGATCGTGCCACTGCACTCCAGCCTGGGCGACAGAGCGAGACTCCATCTCAAAAAAAATAAAAAACAAACAGATTCTCTAAAAGAGAAAGAGAAAAAGCAATCTCGGAGGCAGAGCAAGATGGTGCAATAGAAAGCTCCACCAGTTGTCCCCCCGAGGACAAAAAACTTAACAACTATCTACACAGAAAAAAATACCTTCATAAGAACCAAAAATCAGGGGAGCACTCACAGGACTTGGTTTGAACTTCATATCACTGAAAGAAGCACAGAAGAGCACATTAACGCCACCCTTTTCCTCAGAGTGCTGAGACTCCTCTTCCAGCAGCAGTGAATGGTATGGAGCTCTGGGCACTGGGGAAGGGAGAACACTGCAACTGTGAGGCATTGAACTCTGTGCTGTCCTGTTAGAGCAGAAAGGAAAACCGGACTGAACTCAGCTGATGCCCACCCACAGGGGGAGCATTTAAACCAGCCCTAGCCAGAAGGGAATCCCAGAGGTCCAAACTTGAGTCCCTGGAAAACCTCACCACTGAGGGCTACAGCACTGTGTGTCTCCAAGTAAACTTGAAAGACAGTCTAGGCCATAAGGATTGCAATTCTTTGGCAAGCCCTATGGCTGAACCAGGCCTAGAGACAGTGGACTGAGGGAGCATGCAACATACTGAGACACCACCTGGGGCAGCCAAGGGAGTGCTGACATTACCTCTCTCCTAACCCCAGGTTGCACAGCCAGTGGCTCCAAAAGAGACCCCTCCCTTCCACTTGAGGAGAGGAGAGGGAAGAGTGGGGAGGACTTTGTCTTGCATCTTGGATACCAGCTCAGCCACAGCAGGATAGGGCACTGGTCAGAGTCATGAGGCCCCCATTCCAGGACCTAACTACTCCCAGATGACATTCCTAGACACATCCTGGTCCAGAAGGGAACTTGCTGCCTTGAAGGAAAGATCAGAGGCTTGGCAGCGTTCATCATCTGCTAACTGAAGTGCCCTCGGGCCCTGAATAACTAGCAGCAATATCCAGGTACTACATTGAGGGCCTTGGTGAACCGCCGAGACTTGCTGGCTTCAGGTGAGACTCAGCACATTCCCAGCTGTGGTGGCTATGGGGCAAAACTCCTGCTTGAGAACAGCAGAGGGGAAAGTAAAAGGGGCTTTGCCTTGCACACTAGGTACCAGTACAGCCACAGCAGGGTAGAGCACCAAGTGGGCTCTTAGCGCCCTCAATTCTAGGACTTGGCTCTTGGACAGCATTTCTGGACATGTCCTGGGCCAGAAGGGAGCCCACTGCCCTGAAGGGTGAGTCCCAGGCCAACCAGCATTCATGAAAGGTACTGCCAGAGTTCCCCTGATAGCTTTTCGTGAATGCTGACTTAAGAGACCTTGGGCCTTAAGGGACTATGGGGGTACTCTGGTAGTACTCTTTGTGGCCTGGGGTGGTGGTGGCTACAGGTTGAGGTTCCTCTGCCTTTGGAAAGGGGAGGGAAGAGTGGAAAGCATTGCACCTTGTGGTTTGAATGCCAGCTCGGCTGCAGTACAACAGAACACTAGGTAGACTTCTAAGGTTTCTGACTCCAGTCCCTGACTCCCAGGGCTCCCAGACAGAACTTCTTGACACATCTGGGGACTGGGGGACCTCACCACCCTTAAGGGAAGGACACAGGCCTGGTTGGCTTTGTTACCTGCTGACTGTAGAGCCCCAGGGCCTTGAGCAAACATGGCGATAGCCAAGAAGCGGTTACAGCAGGCCTTGTGCAAGACCCAGTGCTGTGCTGGCTTCAGGTCTGACCCAGCACATGGTACTGGTGGCCATATGGGTGCTGTGTCACCATCCTCAGCTTTATCTGGCTCAAAACAGAGATGAGAGAGACTCTGTATGTTTGGAAGAAAGTAAGGAAAGAGAACAAGAGTCTCTGCCTGGTAATCCAGAGAATTCTCCTAGATCTGTTCTAAGACCATCAAGGCAGTACCTCTATGAGTCTGCAAGAACCATAGTGTTACTAGGCTTGGGGTGCCCCCTAAAGCAAATATAGCTTAGATCACAACACCCACGTTCTTTCAAATATCTGGAAAGACTTCCCAAGAAGGATGGCCAAAAATATGCCAAGGCAGTGAAGACTACAATAAATACCTAACTCTTCAATGCCCAGACACCAAAGAACATCTACTTGCACCAACCTCTATGAGGCTGCAAAAACCACAGCATTATTAGGCTTGGGGCCCAAGTTCCTGTGAATACTAGAAAGCCTTCTCAAGAAAGATAAGCATAAACAAGCCCAGGCAGTGATGACTACAATAAATACCTAACTCTCCAATGCCCAAAAACTGATGAACATCTATAAACATCAAGACCATCCAGGAAAATACGACCTCACCAATAAAACTAAATAAGGCACCAGGGACCAATTCTGGAAAAAGAGAAATATGTGACCTTTCAGATACAGAATTCAAAATAGCTGTCTTGAGAAAACTCAAAGAAATTCAAGATAACACAGAGATGGAATTAAGAATTCTATCAGATAGGCCAGGCATGGTGGCTCACGCCTGTAATCCCAGCACTTTGGGAGGCCAAGGCGGGCGGATCATGAGGTCAGGAGATCGAAACCATCCTGGCTAACACGGTGAAACCGCATGTCTACTAAAACATACAAAAAATTAGCCGGGCATGGTGGTGGGCGCCTGTAGTCCCAGCTACTCGGGAGGCTGAGGCAGGAGAATGGCATGAACCCGGGAGGTGGAGCTTGCAGATCGCGCCACTGCACTCCAGCCTGGGCGACAGAGCGAGACCCTGCCTCAACAAAAAAAAATAAAAAAAGAATTCTATCAGATAAATTGAACAAAGAGATTGAAACAGTTAAAAAGAATCAATCAGAAATTCTAGAGTTGAAAAAATGCAGTTGATATACTGAAGAATGCATCAGTCTCTTATCGGCAGGATAAAGAATTCATGAGCTTGAAGACAGGGTCTTTGGAAATACACAGTCAGAGGAGACCAAAGAAAAAAGAATAAAAAAGAATGAAGCATGCCTACAAGATCTAGAAAACAGCCTCAAAGGGGCAAACTTAAGAGTTATTGGCCTTAAAGAGAAGCTGGAGAAATCAATGGGGTTAGAAAGTTTATTCAAAGGGATAATATCAGAGAACTTCCCAAACCTAAAGAAAGATATCAACATTCAAGTACAAGAAGGTTATGGAACATCAAGCAAATTTAACCTGAAGAAGCCTACCTCGGGACATTTAATAATCAGACTCCCAAAGGTCAAGGATAAAGAAAGGATCCTAAAAGCAGCAAGAGAAAAGGAACAAATAACATACAATGGAGCTCCAATATGTGTGGCAGCAGACTTTTCAGTGGAAACAGGTAAGGTTTCCTGACATATTTAAAAGTGCTGAAGAAAAATAACTTTCACCTCAGAATAGTATATCCAGTGAAAATATCCTTCAAACATGAAGAAATAAACTTTCCCAAACAAAAGCTGAGGGATTTCATCAATGCCAGACCTGTCCTACAAGAAATGCTAAAGAGAGTACTTCAATCAGAAAGAAAATGACATTAATGAGCAATAAATAATCAACTGAAGGTACAAAACTAACCAGTAATAGTAAGTACACAGAAAAACACAGAATATTATAAAACTGTAACTGTGATGTACAAACTATTCTTATCCTGAGTAGAAAAACTAAATGATGAGCCAATCAAAAATGGTAACTACAACAAGTTTTCAGGACATGGTACAATAAGATATAAAGAGAAACAACAAAAGGTTAAAAAGTGAGGAGACAAAGTTAAGGCATAGAGTTTTTATTAGTTTTCTTTTTGCTTGTTTGTTTATGAAAATAGTGTTAAATTACTATCAGGTTAAAATAATGGATTATAAGATAGTATTTGCAAGCCTCATGGTAACCTCAAACCAAAAAACATACAAGATATATAGAAAAAGTAAAAAACAAAAAAACTAAATCATATTACCAGAGAAAATCCCTTCACTAGAAGAAGACAGGAAGGAAAGAAAGAAGGAAGAGAAAACCATAAAACCATAAAATAACTAGAAAACAAATACCAAAATAGCAGGAGTAAGTCTTTACCTATCAATAATAACATTTAACACAAATGGACTAAACTCTCCAATCAGAAAAACAGAGTGGCCGAATGGATGAAAAAATAAAACCCATTGGTCTGTCGCCCGCAAAAAACCACACTTTACCCGTAAAAACATATATCAGCTGAAAACAAAGGTATGGAAAATTTCCATCCCAATGGAAGTGAAAAAAGAGCAGGAGTTGCTATACTAATACCAAACAAAATAGACTTCAAGACAAAAACTGTAAGAAGTGAAAAAGAAGGTCACTATATGATAAAGGAGTCAATTCAGCAAGAGGATATAACAATTTTAAATATATATGCACCCTACACTGGAGCACCCAGATATATAAAGCAAACATTATTAGAGCTAAAGAGAGAGACAGGCCAGAATGCAATAACAGCTAGAGACTTCAACACTCCACTTTCAGCATCAGACAGATCTTCCAAACAGAAAATCAAGAAATACCAGACTTAATTTGCACTAGAGACAAAAATGAATCTAATAGATATTTACAGAACCTTTTATCCAAGAGCCACAAAATATACATTATTTTCCTCAACACATAAATCTTTCTCAAGGATCGACCATATGTTAGGTCACAAAACAAGTCTTAAAGCATTCAAAAAGTTGAAATAATTGCATCTTCTCTGATCACAATAGAATAAAACTAGAAATTAATAACGAAAGGAATTTGAAAACTATACAAATACATGGAAATTAACAATATGCTCCTGAATGACCAGTGGGTCAATGAAGTAATTAGGAAAGAAATTGAAAAATCTAAGAGGGAATTTCATAGCTGTAAGTACCTACATCAAAAAAGAAGAAAAACTTCAACAGAACAATCTAACGATGCATCTTAAGGAACTAGAAAAGCAAGAATGAACCAAACACAAAATTAGTAGAAAAAAAGAAATAATAGAGACCAGAGAAGAAATAAATGAAATTGAAATGAAAAAATACAAAAGATCAATGAAACAAAGCTTTTTTTGAAAAGTTAAACAAAATTGACAAACCATTAGCCAGACTAAGAAAAAAAAGAGAAAAATCCAAATAAATAAGATCAGAATTGAAAAAGAAGATATTACAACTGATGCTACAGAAATTCAAAGGATCATTAGTGGCTACTATGAGCAACTATATATGCCAATAAATTGGAAAATCTAGAAGAAATGGACAAATTCCTAGATACATACAACCTACCAAGATTGAATTGGGAAGAAATCCAAAACTTGAACAGACCAATATCAAATCACAAGATCAAAGCTGTAATAAAAAGTCTCCCACTAAAGAAAAGCCCAGGACCCAATAGCTTAACTGCTGAATTCTACCAAAATTTAAATAAGAATTAATATCAATCCTACTCAAACTGTTCTGAAAAATAGAGGAGGGAATACTTCCAAACTCATTCTACGAGGCCAGTATTACCTTGATACCAAAACCAGAGAAAGACACATCAAGGAAAAAGAAAATGACACACAAATATCTCTAATGAATATTGATGCAAAAATCCTCAACAAAATGCTAGAAAACTGAATTCAACAATACATCAGAAAGATCACTCATCATGACCAAGTGGGATTTATCCCTGGGATGCAAGGATGGTTCAACATACACAAATCAATCAATGTGATACATCATATCAACAAAACGAGCAATAAAAACCACAGGATCATTTCAATTGATGCTGAAGAACCATTTGATAAAATCCAACATCCTTTCATGATAAAAACCCTCAAAAAACTGGGAATAGAAGGAACATATGTCAACATAATAAAAACCGTATATGACAAACCTCACAGCTAGTATCATACTGAATGGGAAAAAACTGAAAGTCTTTCCTATAAGCTCTGGAACACAACAAGGTTGCCCACTGTCATCTCTGTTATTCAACATACCACTGGAAGTCCTAGCTAGAGCAATCAGACAAGAGAAAGATATAAAGGGTCTCCAACTGGAAAGGAAGAAATTAAATTATCCTTGTTTGCAGATGATACAATCTCATATTGGGAAAAACCTAAAGACTCCACCACAAAACTATTAGAACTGATAAACAAATTAAGTAATTTGCAGGATACAAAATCAGCATACCAAAATCAGGAGCATTTCTATATGCCAACAGTCAACAAGGTGAAAAAGAAATTTTAAAAGTAATCCCATTTACACTAGCCACACACAAAATTAAATACCCAGGAATTAACTTAACCAAATAAGTGAACTATCTCTATAGTGAAAACTATAAAACACTGAAGAAAGGGCCGGGCACGGTGGCTCACGCTTGTAATCCCAGCACTTTGGGAGGCCGAGGCGGGCGGATCATGAGGTCAGGAGATCGAGACCACGGTGAAACCCCGTCTCTACTAAAAAAATACAAAAAATTAGCCGGGCGTGGTGGCGGGCGCCTGTAGTCCCAGCTACTTGGAGAGGCTGAGGCAGGAGAATGGCGTGAACCCAGGAGGCGGAGCTTGCAGTGAGCCGAGATCGCGCCACTGCACTCCAGCCTGGGTGACAGAGCGAGACTCCGTCTCAAAAAAAAAAAAAAAAACACTGAAGAAATAAATTGAAAAGGACACCAAAAAATGGAAAAATATTCTGAGTTCATGGCTTGGAAGGCTCAATATTGTTAAAATGTCCCTACTACCCAAAACAATCTACAGATTCAATGCAATGCCTATCAAGACACCAATGACATTCTTCATAGAAATAGAAAAAGAAATCCTAAAATTTATATGGAACCACAAAAGACTCAGAATAGCCAAAGCTATATTAAGCAAAAAGAACAAAACTGGAGGAATCACATTATACTACAAAGCTGTAGTAACTAAACAGCATGTACTGGCATAAAAACAGACACACAGACGAATGGAACAGAATAGAAAACCCAGAAACAAATCCACACACCTACAGAGAACTGAGAAAGGTGCCAAGAGTATACACTGAGGAAAAGACAGTCTCTAATAAATGGTGCTAGGAAAACTGGATATCCATATGCAGAAAAACAAAATTAGATCCCTATCTCTCAGCATATACAAATATAAAATCAAAATGGATTAAAGACTTAGAAATCTAAGACCTCAAACCATGAAACTACTACAAGAAAACATTGGGGAAAATCTCCAGGACATTGGTCTGGGCAAAGATTTCTTGAGTAATACCCCACAAGCACAGGCAACCAAAGCACAAACAGACAAATCAGATCACATCAAGTTAAAAAGCTTCTACACAGCAAAGGACATGATCAACAAAGTGAAGAGAGAACTCATAGAATGGGAGAAAATATTTGCAAACTATCCATCTCATAAGAGATTTAAAACCAGAATATATAAGAAACTCAAACAATTCTATAGGAAAAAGTCTAATAATCTAAAAACGGGCAAGATTTGATCAAATGATAAAAAAGGGCAAAAGATTTGAAAAGATGTTACTCAAAAGAAGACATGCAATTGGCAAACAGGCATACTAAAAGATGCTGAACATCACTGATCATCAAAGAAATGCAAATCTAAACTACAATGAGTTATCATCTCACCCCAGTTAAAATGGCTTATACCCAAAAGAAAGACAGGCAACAAAAAATGCTGGTGAGGATGTGGAGAAAAGGGAACCCCTGTACACTGTGGGTGGGAATATAAATTAGTACAACCACTATGGAAAACAGTTTAGAGGTTCCTCAAAAAGAAACTAGTAATTGAGCTACCATATGACCCAGCAATCTCACTGCTGGGTACAACCCAAAAGAAAGAAAATCAGCAGAGCAAAGAGACATCTGCACTCCTACATTCGCTGCAGCACTGTTTCCAATAGTAAGATTTGGTAGCAACCTAAGTGTCCATCAACAGACAAATGGATAAAGAAAACGTGGGGCAAATACACAATAGAGTACTATTCAGTCATAAAAAACAATGAGATCCAGTCATTTGCAACAAGATGGGTGGAACTGAAGACCTTGTTAAGTGAAATAAACCAGGCATAGAAAGACAAACATCTGGCCGGGTGCGGTGGCTCATGCCTGTAATCCCAGCACTTTGGGAGGCTGAGGCAGGTGGATCACAAGGTCAGGAGATCAAGACCATCCTGGCTAACACGGTGAAACCCCATCTCTACTAAAAACACAAAAAATTAGCTAGGCGTGGTGGCAGGTGCCTGTAGTCCCAGCTACTTGGGAGGCTGAGGCAGGAGAATGGTGTGAACCCGGGAGGTGGAGCTTGCAGTGAGCCGAGATCGTGCCACTGCACTCCAGACTGGTGACAGAGCAAGACTCCGTCTCAAAAAAACAAAAAAGAAAGAAAGAAAGACAAACATCTCATGTTCTCACTTACTTGTGGGATCTAAAAATGAAAACTACTGAACTTATGGACATAGAGTAGAGAAGGATGGTTACCAGAGGCTGAGAAGGGAAGTGGGGGATACAGGGGAGGTGGAGTGGTTAATGGGTACAAACATAACAGAATGAATGAATAAGACCTTTTATTTGACAGCAAAATAGGGTGACTACAATCAATAATAATGTAATTGTACATTTTAAAATAACTTAGAGTGTAACTGAATTGTTTGTAACTCAGAAGGATAAAGGTATAAGGAGATGGAGACCCCATTCCCCATGATGTGCTTATTTCACATGCACACCTGTATTAAAACATCTCATGGACCCCCAAAATACATACATCTGCTAGGTGCCCACAAAAATTTAAAATATATATATATATGGCTGGGTGCAGTGGCTCACACCTGTAATCCCAGCACTTTGGGAGGCCAAGGCGTGCGGATTACTTGAGGCTAGGAGTTGGAGACCAGCCTGGCCAACATGGTGAAACCCCATCTCTACTAAAAATACAAATAAATTAGGTGGGTGTGGTGGTGGGCGCCTGTAATCCCAGCTACTCAGGAGGCTGAGGCAGGAGAATCACTTGAACCCAGGAGGCAGAGGTTGCAGTGAACTGAGACCTGCACTCCAGCCTGGGCGACAGAGCAAGACTCCATCTCAAAAAAACAAAAAACAAAAAAAAAATTAATAATAACATTAAAAGAAATAAAAATTAAATGTTTTTTAAAAAAGCAATCTCATTGTCATCACGTCACATTTCTGCTCTGTACAGCTAAAGCCAGATGAAATCAAGAATAAAATCTACAAAAATCTAAGGAAAAGAAAACATTGCAATCCAATAATATTATTCTTAAGTAATCTACTTTCACACGGAAAAAAAACAGAAACCTGTTCCGACAGGCAAGGACTTTGAAAGAATGCCATCTACATTCTCTTCCTAAATGAAATGCCCCCGTCACCTGAAAGTAAACCAAAAATCTAAAGAATGAGGAGGGGCCGGGCACGGTGGCTCATGCTTGTAATTCCATCATTTTTGGGAGGCTGAGGAGGGCAGATCACCAGAGGTCAAGAGTTCAAGACCAGCATGGTGAAACCCCCGTCTCGACTAAAATTACAAAAATCAGCTGGGCGTGTTGACACATGCCTGTAATCCCAGCTACTTGGGGGGCTGAGGCAGAAGAATTGCTTGAACCCAGAAGGCGGAGGTTGCAGTGAGCTGAGATCACACCACTGCACTCCAGCCTGGGCCACTGAGCGAGACTCCATCTCAAAAATAAAAAATAGAAAATAAAAAAAGAATGAGGAGGAATGTAAGTTAAAAAAAAGTGAAAGCATAAGGAGTGGGACAGAGCTCATGCCTACAGAACTATTTTTAATAGGGTTCATAATATTTAAAATAAATATCCAAAATGATTTTTGAAAGACAAGCTCCCAATTTCTTGCTTTCCCCCCAGCCACTGGCAACCACCATTCCACTTTTTGTCTCTATGAGTTTGATTATTCTAGGTACCTGATAAAAGTGGAATCATACAATATTTTTTTTTGTGTCTGGCTTATTTGACTCAGCGTAATGACTTAAGATTCATCCATGTTGTGTCATGCATCAGAATTCCATTCCTTCTTAAAGCTGAGTAACATTCCATTGCACAGATGTACCACATTCGTTTATTCATCCACTGATGAGCACATGGGTTGTTTCCACCTATTGGCTACTACAAATAATGCTGCTAGGAACACTGATATAGAAATATCTGTTCAAGTGTCTCCTTTCAATTGTTGTTTGTATATAACCAAAAGGAGAATGGTGGATTATGTGATAATCCCATTTGTAGTTTTTTAAGGAACCACCATACTGTTTTCCACAGTAACTGTACCATTTTACATTCCCACCAGCAATGCATAAGAGTTCTTATTTCTCTACCCTCACCAACACTTACAATTTTGTTTTCTTGATAATAATCATCCTAATGGTGCAAAGTGATCTCACTATGGTTTTGATTTCCATTTTCCTAATAATTAGTGACGCTGAGCATCTTTCTCTGTAATTATTGGCCATCTATATATCTTCTCTGGAGAAATGTCTATTCCAGTCTTTTACCCATTTTTTTCATTTGGTCGGTTTTTGTTGTTGTTGTTGTTGCTGTTGTTTTGTTTTGTTTTGTTTTTGAGACAGTTTCGCTGGTCACCCAGGCTGCAGTGCAATGGCGTGACCTCAGCTCACTGCAATCTCTGCCTTTCCGGTTCAAGCAATTCTCCTCCCTCAATCTCTCAAGTAGCTGGGATTACAGGCGCCCGCCACCACGCCCGGCTAATTTTTGTATTTTTAGAAGAGATGAGGTTTCACCATGTTGGCCAGGCTGGTCTTGAACTCCTGACCTCACGTGATCTGCCCACCTTGGCCTCCCAAAGTGCTGGGATTACAGGTGTGAGCCACCAGTTGTTGTTGTTTTTTGAAACGCAGTCTCACTCTGCCACCCAAGCTGGAGTGCAGTGGTGTGATCTTGGCTCACTGCAACCTCTGCCTCCTGGATTCATGCCATTCTCCAGCCTCAGCCTCCCGATCAGCTGGGATTACAGGCACCCACCACCACACCTGGCTAATTTTTGTATTTTTAGTAGAGACAGGATTTGTCTTTTTAGTAGAGACCACCGTGTTGGCCAGGCTTGTCTCAAACTCCTGACCTCAAGTAATCCACCCACCTCGGCCTCCCAAAATGCTGGGATTACAGGCATGAGCCACCACACCCAGCCATTTGGTAGGTTTTTAATGGTTAAGTTGTGGGAGTTCTTTATATATTCTGGATATCAATCCTTTATCAGATATATGATTTGCAAATATTTTCTTGTATTCTATGGGTTGCCTTTTCACTTTGTTGACAGTGTCCTATGATGCACACAAGTTTTAATTTTGATAAAATCCAAATAACCTACTTTTTTTTTTTTTTACTGTTCATGTTTTAGTGTTGTATCTAAAAATCCTTTGCCAAATCCAATGTCATGAAGCTTTTTCTCTATGCTTTCTTCTAAGAGTTTTATAGTTTTAGCTCTTACATTTAGATCTCTGATCCATTTTGGTTTAATCTATGGTGTGATATAGAAAGAAATCCAACACCACTTTCTTGCATATAGATAATCCAGTTTCCCCAACATTATTTGTTTAAAAGACTGTCCTTTCCCAATTGATTGATCTGGCACCATTATCAAAAATCATTTGACCATCTATGTCAGGGTTAATTTCTGAGCTCCCTATTGTCTTCCATTGGTCTATACATTGTCTGTCTTTATTCCAATACCACAATGTCTTCATTACTATGCTTTGTTACAGGTTTTGAAATCAGGAAGTATGAGACATTCAATTTTGTTTTTTTTTTTTTTGAGACAGGGTTTTGAGACGGGGTCTCGGTCTGTTGCCCAGGCTGGAGTGTAGTGGCATGAACACAGCTCACTCCAAGCGATACCACAATCTCAGCCTCCCAAGCAGCTGGGACCACAGGCACAGGCAGTAATTTTTTTCTTATTATTAGTTTTGTAGAGACAAGGTCTTGCCATGTAGTCTAGGCTGGTCTAAAACTCCTGGGCTCAAACGATCCTCCTGCCTCAGCTTCCCAAACTGCTGGGATTACAAGCATGAGCCACTGTGCCCAGCCAATTTTGCTCTTTTTCAAGGTTGTTTTGGCTATTCAGGGACTCATGGGATTCTACATAAATTTTAGGATGAATTGTTTTCTATTTTTGCCAAGCACAACATTGGAATTTTGATAGGAATTGCATTGAATATACATTTTGACATCTTAAGAATATTAGTCTTCCAACCCAGAAACATAGATGCCTTTCCATTTATTTGTGTCTTCTTTAATTTTTCTCAGTAATGTTTCAGTGTACAAGTCTTTCATCTCCTTGGTTAAGCTTATTCCTGAATATTTTATTCTTTTTGATGCTATTATAAATATTTGTTTAATTTTCTTTTCAAATTGCTCATTGTTAATGTATAGAAATGCAAGTCATTTTGATGTATTGCTTTTCGATCCTGCAACTTTGGTAAACTTGCGTATTGGTTGTAACAGTTTTTTGTGGAATCTTTAGGGTTTTCTACATATAAGATGGTGTGAATAAAAATAATTTTACTTCTTCCTTTTCCATCTGGATGCCTTTTATTTCTTTTTCTTGCATGATTGTTCTGGCTAAAATTTCCAATACTGTGTTGCATAGAAGTGGTAAAAGCAAGCCTCCTTGTTTCTGACCTTGGAGTAAAAGATTTCAGTCTTTCACTGTTGAGTATGATGCTAGTTTTGGGTTTTCCACACCTGCTCTTTAACAGAGAGGCTGAGGTAGGTTCCTCCTATTCCTAGTTTGTTGAGTACTTTTATCATGAAAGTGTATTAAATTTTGTCAAATCTTTCTCTGCATAAATTGAGATGATTGTGAGGGATTTTTCCCTTTCCTTCTGTTAATGTGATATGTTACACTGATTGAATTTTTTTTGTGTTTTTTTTTTTTTTTTTTTTTTTGAGACGGAGTCTTGCTCTGTTCCCAGGCTGGAGTGCAGTGGCACGATCTGGGCTTATTGCAAGCTCCACCTCCCGGGTTTTACGCCATTCTCCTGCCTCAGCCTCCCGAGTGACTGGGACTACAGGCGTGTGCACCACGTACGCCTGGCTAATTTTTTGTGTGTTTTTAGTAGAGATGGGGTTTCACCGTATTAGCCAGGATGGTCTCAAACTCCTGACCTTGTGATCCGCCAGCCTCGGCCTCCCAAAGTGCTGGGATTACAGGCGTGAGCAGCAGTGTTATTTTTAAATTACAGTTATGTGCCACGTTTTGGTCAAGAAGGGACCACATATATAATCTTAATGTAAGATTATAATACTGTATCTTTACTGTAACTTTGTATGTTTAGATACGTTTAGATACACAAATACCACTGTGTTACAATTGCCTACAGTATTCAGTACAGTAACATGCTGTACAGATTTACAGCCTAGGAAGAACAGACTATGCCATATAGCCTAAGTGTGTAGTAAGCTTGTGTAAGTATACTAGGTTTGTGTAAGTACTCTATGATGTTCATACAACTAACTGCCTAAGGATGCATTTCTCAGAAAGCATCCCTGTCATTAAGTGATGCATGACTCTAAGTGATGCATGACTGTATTGAATAATAATCTAGATCCAAAAATTCACATAATTTTTAAACCCAGTTTTTTGAAAAAGGAGGAAATTATGTTTAACTTTTAATTTCCACGGGTCATTCTTCAAAGCAATAAAGATGAGATACAAGTTCAGAATTTTGAATTTATAGAAAACTGCTAGTTAATTCACAGGTAACAAAAACAGAGAGAAAAGGTTTCAAAGGGTTTCAGACCCAACAGTAACTCTTAAGAATCAACAGCCAAGAATAAATGGAGATACAGAAAGTTAACTGACCCTTATTTTGTATTCCAGAGACTACACTGGAGCAAAGCTGATAGAAAACCCACTAAAGTTCTATAGGTGTCACATCACCAGTAAAACCTCAGGCTTGATAACCAGGAATTCATCCTGATGCACACCAGCACTGCAGAAAAATCTTGGTCTTTTAAACAATTTCCAACCCAATAATTTTTAAAAAGATGCAAGCAACAGCCCCAAGTTGAATCCTTTAAAGCATGCATAGAACCAAAGCATTGTTACTGAAGGAAGAAAGGGAAAGAACAAGGGATAAACAGTCAGTCTGGAAAGATTTATACAAAACTATGTATTACAGTCATTAACTCAAAACAGTGTACCACCAGACTCAGCTAATTTTCTTGTTTTGACAAAAATTTTAAGCATCATAGATCAATTGTAATTTTTCCAATTGGCTTATTAGGATTTCTTTCCATGGTTTCAGCTTGCATTCCTGCAGGGCATAGACCTGCACTACCATGCAAAGCAGAGACTGCCCTTATTTATTTCTTTAAACTATGGCTCTTACATCCCATTAAGGTAATTTATTTCACTAAATCCCTGGATACTATTTAAAATTTCTGTCAAAGCATTAATAACTCTTTTACTGTCAGTTATAAATTTATAGGAAAGTGAAAAAATAATACAAATCAATATTTAGTATACTATAACTTAAAACGTTAGAAAAATTGAAAATTAACTTGGCCAGGCACATTGGCTCACACCTATATTCCCAGCACTTTGAAAGGTTGAGGTGGGAAGATCACGTAAAACTAAGAGTTCTACACCAGCCTGGGCAATATAGCAAGACCCTGTCTCTACAAAAAAACAAAAATAAAAAAATTAGCTGGGCATAGTGGTACACATCTGCAGTCCCTGCTACTCAGAAGGCTGAGGTGGGAGGATCGCTTGAGCTCAGGAGTTCAAAGCTGCAATGTGTTACGACTGCACAATTGTACTCCAGCCTGGACAACAGAGCAAGACCCTGTCTCTAAAAAAACAAAAAAAAAGCAAAGAAAATTAACTTATCAAGAGTAGTTTGAACAGAACTTGTTCTCTTATCAGTGTTTAAGTGTTTAACTCATGATACTGAGGAAGCATCTTTTGTATTCCTCAGTAAATTATCATGCTCCTTTGTAAGTCTGGATCAGCTTCCAACATTTTATCCTTTGCATTTTCAATGTTCTCAACTGTCTCCTAGAGTCCCTTTAATGAATGTGAGGTCTTCTGACAGCATCACTTCCTCCGAGACAGCTTCATGCTCTTCAACAAAATCACTTTCATCATTTATGTTGGTTAAAAATCTCACCTTTACCAAGTTCCTCCAGCTATAAATTCAGTCTCTTAAAAATTTGTAATGTCAATAGTTCCACAGCCAGGTATTTCTGTATAACTTCATTTATATTCTACCTGATTTTCATTACATGTTATCACTGATCATTTCTTTGCTGTACTTTCACTTTGTTGGGCAAATGCCTCTTTCAATTATTCATTTCTGTAAAATGTCACATGTGTTTCTTACTGGGAGACAAACAGGCAACACGACTACATGCTTTGTTGTCTGTGCATAAACTGAGTAACAGATGCACAGTGACCAGTCACTGACAGATTTTGAAAGAAGTGACATGATTGATCATGGATCATGATACATGCTTGTAATTTACATAGTTATTTGTAGAATGAAGAGCTAGCAGTCAAGTTTGTACATTATCTAAGTACACAATTAATATACCATGGTAAACGAAATTTGAACCATATTGTTAGGGGATTGCTGTCACTTAACTACACTGTAGTAACTGAAATTCATGTGTATAAAAGCCATGCAAAGCAAGAACTGCCTGCCTATAAATACTCTTATGTATAAAGCATAACATTAACAGATCAAAAATTTACAATGGAATCCTCAAAATTGCCCCTATACTGCCAAACGACATAAACATGAAAGCAAGGATCAAGTCACTTATAGATGTCCTACAGATACAATTAGTACTTGACTTTAATATATTTGATTTTCATACCACCTCACTTTTTAACAGAGCATGCTGATATCTGTTATTTGGACTTTAATATATCAAGAAAGGAAAAGAGATATGAAGCTCTCATATGATGGCACTGCCTGCTGGAAAACAGTATTGTTTTAGTTGTGTCATCGCCTTATTACAGTAGTTTATTTAAGCAATTATGCAAATATATTCAATTTTGACCTTATTATATAAAATTAAGTGGAAAATAAAATCAGCAATGGTGGTGATAAAAAGGATAGTATTAATAAGAAAAATCGGTTTTATGAATTTGATTCCACTGAAACAAAAGCAAAACTCCTTAGCATCAGATTGGAATTAAACAAGTTTTTTCTCTGTGAATGTGGAAAATCAAATGAGTACGTATAGAGAGTGCAACACAAATTGCAAAACTATTTTACTAAAGATGGTATATACAACTAGAGCCCTGGAAAAATAAAAAATTAAAATTAAAACATTAAAAATAATAAGGGAACTATATTATACCTTTAATTCTCTGGCAATAGAATCCTCATAACTTATTAATCAATTGTCTATGTTTTGCTTTACAGCTGAACACTGGTGAATGCTCTTATATTTAATAATATTTATTAGAAGTTCTAGGCTTCTAAACTGAATAAAGTGTTTCTATTGGTAGTAAGAGAATTTGAAAAACAGATGAAAGTATGCTCAGAACATTTAGGCTGTGAAAGGACAAAAAAAATCATTCTTTATTATCTCTCTTTGTAGGAAGTCAAAATAGGCTTGTATATCATCTTATTTTGTCTTCAAAATGACTAACTACCTCATTCTCATAGTAGAAATACCTTGAAATTAGATACAGGGAAATTAAAACAGAGAAAAGATAAAATTAAAACCTAAGTTTCTTGATTTTTGACACTTCAGTAATGTACTTTTTTCTTTAACATTTTTGGACAGGAAATTCTAAGTTAATATTAAGGGCAAACAATATTAGACTTGGTATTTAACATATTATTTTATATATATATATATAATATAATCACTGCTTGTCCATTTTTCCAAAATTGAAGTAAATGAGTATGTTACCTACCCCAACAATCCGCTTCATAGCATCCAATTTAGCAGAATCTTTGTTGCTCTCTAACATTTGTTTTAGATCTTCATTCCTATTACAAAAGAGAAGAAAAAAATCCATATTTTGATTTTTATATTAGATAGCTTAAAATATATCATTTTCATAAGAATTAGAAATAATATCATGGGCAATATTAAGTAACTGCAGCAAGAAGGTGGCCATCTGCAGGCCAGGGAGAGAGACCTCAGCAGAAACCAAACATGCCAACACCTTGATCTTGTACTCCCAGGCATTAATTGTGAGAAAATTAATTTCTGCTGATTAAGCCGCCCAGTCTGTGGCATTTTGTTATGGCAGCTCTAGCAAACTAATACAAGGGTTAAATGTTACAAACTGTCATTGCAAGAAAAAAATAAGTAAAAGCTAAGCACATTTTTTTCAAAAGGAATAAATGCAATGAAATTTATTACGAAAAAAAGAGCCTTACTTTCCAAACAGCTCATAAAATTAAATGCAATGGTGACCAGTAGTGAAGACAAAATACAATTAAATAATTAAAACACCTACTTCTTCCTAATTAAAAATATAGCTTGAAAATATTTAAACAGTAGAGGTAGTAATATATAAAAACTGTCTCTGAGAACATACAACTATTACACATACTATAAATGTTCACCTTAAGGAATTTAGTATCCCTGCATAAAACTTTTCAGGCTCTTTCACATTTCACAGGTAACAGGAAAGGGAGAGAAATTAATGGGACTATATATGTAACTGTATTTTGTTCTTCTACTTTTTGCTGTATTTTCCTATTTACTTAATGATTATGCATACTTTTATAATGAAAAACCTAAACCCTAAAAAGAAATCTTAAAAAAATCTTACTGAAGTTAGGTAAGAAAAAAAAGAATTAGGAACTAAATAGAAAGGAAATGTGGTCACACACACACACGCCAAAAAAGAAAATAATTTTCTCCTGCTTGTGCCCCTTTTCTGTTCCCCAAAAGTGTCCCATTATTCTCCTCTACCAGTTTTATCTGGAGAGAGAAGTGAGCAATGAAGAGGAGTTAAGTGTCAATTTTTAGAACAGCCCAACCTCTAATTCCAGGCATAGTCTTACTCGTAAACTAATAGAAACTTGGTTTGTTCATCTAAAGCCCAAATTCCCAGAGTGCCCAGAACAAGCACCTGCTCTCTGAAACTAAAAACAAGAAAACAGAATCTCAATATTAAAGCTAAAGGTTTTGCTCTTCATGTTTAACAGAAAAGCTAGTCTTCAACACAAATATTGCATTAATACAGGCAGAGAAACTAGTAACTCTGAGGTTCTGAGACAAGAAAAATCCTAGGCACTGTTTCAACCTGATGTAATATGCAACTTCTCACATATGTCATAAACATCTATTTAAACTTCTGATATAAATTACATGTTTCTTCTCAAATTCCTCTTTGCCTGTCACCAAAACAGTAAAGATTTATGAAAGTTAATACCATTAACACCTACTTTACCCTCAAAATATATTTAACTTTTATTAAGTTCTTTTAGGTCTACCTTCTTCATTATGTAGATTCAAATATGACCAGTTAACATGTATTACTGCATAAATCTTAGATACTAATTGTTTTTGCTAAATATCAATATTTGAGTCAAAATAATGCTGAATTAGCAATATTTTCCTCAACTCTTTGCTGAAAACCAATAGTTGTTTCACATATATTCATTTTTAATTTACCTGTGTCTTCATTTACCTAGTTACCTGTGGCTTTCTAGCTTTGAGTATTAGGATACCAACTTTATTTTTACATAAGTGACATCTTGTGGTGTTAAATGGTATAACTTTTCCTTTCACGTTCAAAACAGGCCAGTTTTAAGTTTCAAAGGACAGAGAAGAATATATAACTGAACAGTTAAGGCAAATCTTACTATTACCAGGAAAGTCACTCTTATTTTAGCCCCAGAATGAACTAGTAACTATAACTGAAAAATAAAGTTTACCAGTTATATATAAGAACTAGGGATGTGTTAGGGCTATTATGCAATGTAAATTACCGCTTTTTTAAATAAATCTATAATCCATAACTCATTAAAACTTTCCACTCCTTCTAAAGACAACATAAATTAAGGGGAAAATTAAGACTATGTAGTACTGTACACTATATCAGTGCTACTCAAAGTATGAACTGAGAAAGTCTGGTCCAAGAATCATGACTAATTCACAAATTTTTGTTACTAACCCATGAGGAGATAGGTACCAAAATTCAGAATAAGCACACTGAGAAACGTGATGGAACAATTTGACAATGTAATTTTATGTTTATTGAATCTAATTTAAAAAGTTGGGCTTGTATTTTATTTTGTGTGCCTTTTTCATTTTATTTTTCTTTAATTTTATTATGTTTTTGTTTGTTCTTTGTTTTGAGACAGAGTCTCACTCTGTCACCCAAGCTGGAATGCAGTAGTGTGATCTTGGCTCATGCAACCTCCACCTCCTGGATTCAAGTGATTCTCCTGCCTCAGCCTCCTGAGTAGCTGGGATTACAGGTGTGCATCACCACACCCGGCTAATTTTGTATTTTTTTTTTTTTTTTTTTTGAGACGGAGTCTCGCTCTGTCGCCCAGGCTGGAGTGCAGTGGCGCAATCTCGGCTCACTGCAAGCTCCGCCTCCCGGGTTCACGCCATTCTCCTGCCTCAGCCTCTCCGAGTAGCTGGGACTACAGGCGCCCGCCACCACGCCCGGCTAATTTTTTTTGTATTTTTAGTAGAGACGGGGTTTCACCATGGTCTCGATCTCCTGACCTCATGATCCGCCCGCCTCGGCCTCCCAAAGTGCTGGGATTACAAGCGTGAGCCACCGTGCCCGGCCTAATTTTGTATTTTAAGTAGAGATGCGGTTTCATCATGTTGGCCAGGCTAGTCTTGAACTCCTGACCTCAGGTGATCCGCCAACCTCGGCCTCCCAAAGTGCTATGATTACAAGCATGAGCCACCGCACCAGGCCCATTTTATTTTTCCAGTAATTTATTTTTTATTGTATTTTGTAGAAGTATCCATCTATATTGGACTGGAAATTTTAAAAAGAAAAAAGAAAGGACCTTTACCATTTGAGAGCCCCACACTACAAAGTTACCTTCTTTTTCCTCAAAATTATGGTACACCAAAATTTATGTACCATAGAAAGCAACACCTAAAACTTACATCCAGGAATGATGGACTGGAAAAGTGATAAGGAATAGCAATTTCCAATCAGAGATACATGCCCAAAAAAGGATGTATAAAAATATTCAACGAAGGGAAAGTTGGACCTTTATGGAGCCCTACCAAAAAATTCCAAAACACAGGCACCTCTTTATGTGCAATGAAAGATGCTACTATCCAAGTGGTGCACTGCAATATGAATGGATGTGCAGAAAAAGCGCTGGAAACAGTCAGAACTTACCATTTCCCAGTGCTATGTAGCCAAAGGGAGTGGCCCTCATAATGTTTTTATGCAAAACATTAAGGCTTAGGAACATTTTCAGTTCACTTAGGATCTAAGCTTCACTTGGAGAGTGCTCAGAACTTTGGCTCTTTCTGTTGACATCTGATACCCATGACCACTACTCTTCCATCTTGAAATTCCCTCCTCCTTTTGATTCTGTGGCTCTATCCTCATCTGGTTCTCCATTCGCATTTGTGACACAGCAATGAAGAAAAATGATAGAAAAACCCTTGCCCTCATAGGGATTTCATTCTATTAAGTAAAAGAAACAACAAACATAATAAATAAGAAATTTTTAAGTCATGAGGTAATACAGGGGGAAAACTTTTGGCACAAAGCCTACACTTAATAAATGCAACAGTGAATAGAAACAAAAAACTCCATTGCTAGTGTCTTACCTGCTCATCCATCCATTAACTTTCTAGGCAGGGCACAGTGGCTCAAGCCTGTAATCCCAGCACTTTGGGAGGCTGAGGTGAGAGGATCACCTGAGGTCAGGAGTTTGAGACCAGCCTGACCAACATGGAGAAACCCCATCTCTACTAAAAATACAAAATTAGCCTGGCATGGTGACACATGCCTGTAATCCCAGCTATTCAGGAGGCTGAGGCAGGAGAATTGCTTGAACCTGGGAGATGGAGGTTGCCGTGAGCAGAGATGGTGCCATTGCACTCCAGCCTGGGCAACAAGAGTGAAACTCCATCTCAAAAAACAAAAAACAAACAAACTTTCTAAAAGTCAGAATCATAAATTATCCAAATAAATATGAATATTCCTCCTATACTGTTCACAAGATTAAAAAGAAAAAAGCCTACAGACCCTTCTTCAACTCTTGGTAATCTCATTTACCCTTAATTTAAAATGTCTCTCACACAGGGTAACAAACAACCTCTTAATTTAAAAATCCAAGGCAAAATCTCATGAATAGTTTCAGATTATTCCTCTGTACTTGTGAGGACTAAACTCTGACCTTTTTTCTCTCTTGCCCAAATTCCTAAGGGCCCTGAGAAGTCCTGCCGTACAAACCATAAATTCTCATCAGATGGGTTTTAATTTAACCCTACATAACGTGGCTTACTTTCCAACCTGACTCTAGCATAACGTCACATGACATATAAAGAAGGCAAAAAAAATATTTTACCCCAAAATGTGCTTCTTTGCCATATTTTTGAACCGGCCCTGCAAAGCAGCCTTTTGTGGAAGAAAATCTGCATCTGTAAAGGATCTCTACATAGTTTCCCCTTCCAGGCCCTAACAATTCTAAAGAGATTAACTGAGAGTCCAGCACTTTCACAGATCTGAATAGGAAACACTTGCCATCTATTGTCTCTAAGGGCAGCCACCTGAGAGACTTCATAAGAACCTTGGTCTCTACAGCCCTTTATCCTAACCCAGCCACACCTTGCTCTTGATCCCAGGTTTTTCAATAACAACTTAACTCTTTTAACTAATTGCCAATCAGAAAATCTTTAAATCCACCTGTAACCTGTAAGCCCCCTGCTTCAAGCTGTCACGCCTTTCCCAACTGAGCCAATGTATACCTCACATGTACTAACTGATGTCTTATGTCTCCTTAAAAATATAAAATCAAGTTGTAACCCAACCACCTTGGGCACATGTTCTCAGGATCTCTTGAGGTCATGGTCACTCACATTTGGCTCAGAATAAACCTCTTCAATTATTTTACAAAGTTTGGCTCTTTCTGTTGACATCTGATACATATGACCACTACTCTTCCATCTTGAAATTCCCTCCTTCTTTAGATTCTGAAGCTCTATTATCATCTGGTTCTCCATTCGCATTTGTGACACAGCAGTGAACAAAAGTGATAGGAAATACCCTTGCCCTCATAGGGATTTCATTCTATTAAGTAAAAGAAACAACAAACATAATAAATAAGACATTTTTAAGTCATGAGGTGATATAGGGGGAAAAAAAACACAGGAAAAGGATACAGAAAGGAAAGAAGGAGGCAATTTTAATAGCATGGTTTGAGTAAATTTTAAAAGTGACAACTGAACACAGATTTTCAAATAAGAGAGTTATGCAGATATCATGGGGAGCAAAGGGGGACAGGGAGGATAAGCACTCAGGTGAAAGAACACAAGCAGGTCAAATAACTCTAAAAGTTTTTGGTGTTAACTATGAATAAATAAAGAACTTCAGGTTTTGAACAGAGGAGAGTCATGATCTATTGAACAGGATCATTCTGGCTGCTACATTCAGAACATACTGTAAGGACTTCCATATCTGTCCATGACACTGTAGCTTATAAAAAACTAAACCTGCCACAGAAAGTAACTATAAAAGCTGAAATACATACATATACACACATATATGTATGCATATACATATACACACACACAAGTACTCTTAAGGGGCCATGATCCTTGAAAGAAGAGAAGCACAAAAAGTGAGCTCCTAGGCCAAGACAGTGGCTCACACCTATTAATATAATCCCAGCAGTTTGGAAGGCCGAGGCTAGTGGATAGCTTGAGCTCAGGAGTTTGAGACCAGCCTGGGCAACATGGTGAAACCCCATCTCTACTAAAAATACAAAAAGTAGCCAGGTGTGGTGGCGGGCGCCTGTAATCCCAGCTGCTCAGAGACACGGTGGGAGAATCTTGAGCACAAGAGGGTAAGGCTGCAGTGAACCATGATGATGCCACTGCATTGTGGCCCAGGTGACAGAGTAAGAACCTATCTCTCTCAAGGAAAAAAAAAAGAGTTCCTCATTCACACCAGCTTTTTCCCTCAGTACATTTCCCAAATTGCCATGTAGGAGAATAAAATCCAAGGAGAAGTCACAGTCTTAATAACTTGAGGAGACAAATGTTGAAGTCCAGGGCTGCCAGAGTGACTGAGACTTGAAGGACAAAATTACAGAGGAGGGAACCAGAGACAAGGTACACAAAAATCTGTGTGCAAAATGTTGGCTACAATTCCTAAGGCAAGACTCCAGGAAACACAACAAAAAAACAGCAGCTGTCAAGTCTGTCTTCAGAAGAGAGGCTTTGGTGAATGCCCCGGACTTTGCATTAAGATTACTGAAGGGCCACACAGAGTGCTAAGGAAGATGCCCGAGGAGTATAAGAAAAAGTTCTACAAACAAGACCTTAAAAAGTCTAAAACTGAGCTTTGACAAGATCAGAATGATCTACTTACATTCTATTTGCTTGGCTGGAAAAAAAAACAAAAACAAAAACCCAGCCCTGTACGGAAGAAGCTATCACCCAAAGCTTCATCAATCATTTTTATCCTAAATACCTAGCATCTGGTCAAAACTTACGAGACATACTAAAAACAGGATGAAATTACCCCCACCCAAAAAAGGAAAAAAAGGAAAAAACAAAAACAAAAAAAACAGGAGCAGATCCATGAGTGACTCAGATACCAGAGTTATCACACAGGGATTTTAAAATAATTACAATTAATATGGTCAGGAAAATGTAGAAAAGATGGACAAAACAGATGAAACAATACAGAAATCAACAATTAGTAGAATCCATACAAAACAATCAAATGGACATTCAGAACTGAAAAGTATAGTATATGAAATTAAGAACGCATTAGATAGGTTTAATGGCAGACTGGAAATAGGAGAAAAAAAGGATTATCGAACTTGAAGGCAGGTCAAGAGAAAATATACAAATTGAAGCACAGAGAAATAAAAGAATGGAAAAAATAGAACAGAGCATCAGAGGCATATGAGATAAAGTTAAAATTTCTAACATACCTCTAATTAGAGTTCCAAAAAGAAAAGAGAGAGTATGAAACAAAACCAGTATTTGAAGAGATAATAGTTAAGAATTGTTCTGAACCTATGAAAAACATAAACCCACATATTTAAAAATCTTAGGAAAAAAGGACGAACATAAAACTACACCAGGTACAGCATAGTCAAACTGCTGAAAACAAGAAACAATGAGAAAAATCTTAAAAGCATCCAGAGGCTGAGCATGGTGGATCGTGCCTATAATCAAGCACTTTGGGAGGCCAAGGCAAGAGGATTGCTTAAGGCCAGGAGTTCAAGACCAGTCTGGGCACAACATAGGCCCAGTCTCTACAAAAAATATTTTTAAAAAACTAGCTTGGCATGATGGTGTGCACCTATAATCCTAGCTACTCAGAAGGCTGAGGCAGGAGGATTGTTTGAGCCCAGGAGTTCAAGGCTGCGGTGAGCTATGATTACACCACTGCACTCAGCCTGGGTGAGACCCTATCTCTTTTTTAAAAAAAAAAAACACATCCAGAAAATTACCTTGAGACAAGAGTCAACAAACGTAAAGGGACAGAAAGTAAATATTTTAAGTTTTACCAGCCATGCTATCTCTGATGTAACTACTCAACTCTGCTATTGCACAATGAAAGCATCTATAGATAATACAAAAACAAATGGGCATGGCTGTGTTCTAATAAAACTTTATGTACATAAACAGATGGATGGTTTGCTGGTCCCTACCTTAAAAGGAATAATATTTCGACAGACATTATAAAGGCCAAAAGATATCAGAATGACATATTTAAAAGGCTGGAAGAGAAAAGAATGCCAACATAGAATTCTATACCCAGGATATTTAAAATATTCTTTATTTCACTAAAGGTGAAATAAAGTGGTTTTCAAACAAATAAAAGCTGAAGATCTGCTGCCTGGACATAGGGTATCATTTCAAAAGGAAAATAATTTTACATTTATATGCGATTTACACAGATTCTAAATTTACAGTTTCCATATGTAAAGCAAATGCTGATAGACTCATGGAAGAAAAACACACATCCATAATCATGATTGGAAATTTTTTTTTTTTTTTTTTTTTTGAGACAGAGTCTTGCTCTGTCACCAGGCTGGAGTACGGTGGCGCAATCTCAGCCCACTGCAACCTCCGCCTCCCGGGTTCAAGCATTTTCCCTGCCTCAGCCTCCCAAGTAGCTGGGATTAGAGGCACACACCACCACACCCAGCTAATTTTTTGTATTTTAGTAGAGACAGGTTTCACCATGTTGGCTAAGATGGTCTCGATCTCCTGACCTCGTGATCCACCCGCCTCGGCCTCTCAAAGTGCTGGGATAACAGGCATGAGCCACTGCGCCCGCCCATGACTGGCAATTTTAACACACCTCTCAGTAACTGGCAGAACCAGCAGACGAAAAATTCAATAAAGTATAAAAAATTCGAACAACATAATTAAACAACTTAAACTTACAAGCATAGAACAATATATCCAACAACTGCATAATAAACATTCTTTTCAATTGTACATAGGACATTTACCAAAATAGACTATATGCTGGATAAGGTTTCAACAAATTTGAAAGGTATAAGAATCAAAGTATGTGGAATCTAAATAGAAACCAATAATTAAAAAATAAAATAAAAACTAAAAAGTGCTCACATATTGGTAATTTTTTTTTTGAGATAGGGTCTTGCTCTATTGCCCAGGCTGGAGTGCAGTAGTATGATCACGGCTCACTGCAGCCTCAAAATCCTAAGCTCATGAGATCCTCCCACCTCAGCCTCGCAAGTAGCTGGGACTACAGGCATGTGCTACCTTGCCTGGCTAATTTTTTTTTATTTTTTGTAGAGATAGGGTCTCCCTATGTTGTCCAGGCTGATCTTGAACTTCTGAACTCAAGCAATCCTCCCATCTCAGTCTCCAAAAATGCTGGGATTGCAAGTGTGAGCCACCATGCCAGCCTGCAACATACTTTGTGATTTGATAAACTGCAACATTTCATAACTTGTGAGATGCAGCTAAAGCAATATTTAGAAGCAAATTTAGGCTGGGGGAGGTGACTCATGCCTGTAATCCCAGCATTTTGGGAGACCAAGGTAGGAGGATCATTTCAGCTCAGCAGTTCAAGACCAGCCTAGGCAACATAACAAAGACACTATCTCCACAAAAAATCCAAAAATTAGTTGGACTTAGTGGCATACACCTGCAGTCCTAGTTACTCAAGAGGCTGAGGTGGGAGGATTGCTTGAGCCCAGGAGTTCAAGGCCAGCCTGGGCAACACGGCAAGACCCTTTCACCACAAAAAAATTAAAAAAATTAGTCAGGCATGGTGGCATGCACCTCTAGTCCCAGCCACTCAGGAGGCTGAGGTAGAAGGACCACTTGAGTCTGGGAAGCTATGGCGGCAGTGAGCCAAGATCGCACCATTTCACTTCAACATGAGTGACAGAGCAAGACCCTGTCCCTAAAAAAAAAAAAAAAAAAGAAGAAGCAAATTTATATTTCTAATTATAATACAAAATCAGAAAGATTAAAAATCAATGATGTAAGTTTCCATCTCAGAAAGCTAGGAAAAAAAACAGCAAATTGAACTCAAAGTATAAGTAATAAAATAATAAAGATACTAGAAGAATTTAATAAAACAGACTAACATGTTTTGCATTTATAGTATATTATTAACTTATTTAGCTACCTGGTATTATTTTCTGAAGCTTATATCTTATTTTAGTATCACAAAGCCTCTATGAAACAAAACTACAATAGAGAAAAATCAACAAAACTGAAAGCTGATGTCTATTTCAAATAGGTTGTTATGAAGACTTAATAAAATCATAAAGCACTTATCACTGGGCCTAGCACATTTATTTATCCAACATCCATTATATGCCAGAAGCTGCTCTAAGTATTGAAGTCCCTGATATTCTAGGACTTAAATTTTAACAAACAAGGAATTGGTGGGAGGGAGTTTAAGGGGAATGACAGGAAAAAAGGAGAAGGCAGGGAAGGAAAGAGGGAGGGAGTGAGGCAGAGAAGGAAGAAAGCAGGGAGGAAGAAAAACATAAAGAAAGATCAGATAAGTAGTACACAAACAATTAAAATAAGGAATGCAATAAAGTAAGACTGGGTGATCACAAAAGACCTCCATGGATAAGTGATCTGAGGTCTTGAAGTACAAGGAGACAACCAAATAAATTATACAAGATAACAGGGCAAGAACAAGCTTGGCTATAAAGAACCCAAAAGAAGATCTATGAAGGGCCTCTAAAGGTAGGCTGAAGCAGATTACATTCCTTACTGGTCCATAACAGATACACAATAAACATTAGTTGGAAAAACAAATGAAAGCAGGCTATATACTAAACTTGTTTCTTAGAAAGATACAGAAGAACCCTTTCACTGTAAAGTCTCAAAAGGATCCAAGATCCCAATAAAAGTTAAAAACCAAGCATATATCTTCCATGTCTTCATATCATTCATATGCATATTAAAAGCCATGATGTCATACAGACATCACCGGACATCTTCATATTTGCCATGACCTTTATCAATGCCCTTAGCTACTTGGCCTCTTGGTAGGCAGCAGGAAGTATGTTTTACCCTTGCTCAGGAGATTAGGAATGTCTTCTAGAATGTGACTATTCAGTAGTATATTTGTTAATGTTTCCTTTTATTGCTTCTGAGACTCCCCCAATCTTAATCTTCTATACAAAGTGGCATTTTTGGTTTACAGTGCTTTTAAACAGTGAAAAGGAACTTTTTGCCTGTTACAAATTTTGTGTGTCAACATATATAAACTCAACTATGTCAGTGGCTCTATGAGATTTCCTGTAAAACTTTTTTCCTACAAATAGATAAATTCACACAGATATGCAAAAACTTATGTTGAAATATTATTTATATGTGATGAAAAGTGAAATCAATCAAATGCCCTTCCAAAAGGGGACTAATTAATTATGAGGAACTATTACACAGTGGTTTAAAACAGGGGTCCTCAACCCCCAGGCCACAGAACATTACCCATCTGTGGCCTGTTAGAAACCAGGATGCCACACAGCAGGCAAGTGGCAGATGAGGAGTATTACTGCCTGAGCTCCGCCTCCTGTCAGATCAGTAGCAGCATTAGATTATCAGAGGAGTGCAAACACTCTTGTAAACTGTGCATGTGAGGGATCTAGGTTGCACGCTCCTTACGAGAATCTAATGCCTGATCTGAGGTGGAACAGTCTCATCCCCAAACCAACCCCCACCCCCTTCCATGGAAAAACTGTCTTCCATGAAACAGGTCTCTGGGGACTGCTGGTTTGGTGATTGCTGGTTTAAAAGATTAAAATGGTATCATATGTTGATATGGAAAGATCTTTTAAAATATACCAGGTGAAAAGCAAGATACATAGAGAATAGTATATATATGATCATTTAATTTTTTAAAAAATTTTCTGAAAGGATACATAAGAACTTGTTCTTTGTAGTTGCACATGAATGGGAGGTATGGGATATGGGATTGGAAGTTATATCCTTTCCACATCATTGACTAACTTACCACTAACATGTCTTGTGTTAATAACATATTATTAACTTATTTAGCCACATGGTAGTGGTATTTTCTGAAGCTTATAACACTGTCTTATTTTAGTATCACAAAGTCTCTATGAAGCGTGTGTAGCTATTATTGTTCCCATTTAATAGATGAGTAAACCAAGGCTCAGAATATATAAAGGTAACATAAGTACAAGATTATACAGCATGTGAGAAATTCTAAAATCACATGCCTTTTATGTATATCATCATAAAATCAGGGAATGGCAAAGCAAGGAATTAAATTTCAATCTTGTTTTGAAATTCAACATTCTTCCTATTCACCATACTACGCTGTCAATTTCTGCTATAAAGCTGACTATATTAAGAATATATTTCAATGGCCGGGCACTGTGATTCATGCCTGCAATCCCAAGACTTTGGGATGCAGAGGCAGGAGGATCGCTTGAGCCCAGGAGTTCAAGAACAGCCTGGGCAACATAGGGAGACCTAATCTCTACAAAAGAAAAATATATTTTTTAATATAGTATATAAAATTTATATATATTATATATTAAGTCCTATATATGTATATATAGGTGTGTGTGTGTATATATATATGACTTAAAAAATATATATAGGACTTAAATATATATATATAGGACTTAAATATATATATGACATATATATATGACTTAAATATATATATATGACTTAAATATATATATCTATATTAGCCAGGCATGGTGGTGTACACCTGTGGGCCCAGCTACTCAGGAGGCTGAAGTGGGAGGATCACACCAGGAGGTTGAGGCTGCAGTGAGCCGAGATCGTGCCACTGCACTCCAGCCTGGGCGACAGAGTGAGACTCTGTCTCAAAAAAAAAAAAAAAAAAAGAATATATTTCGCTCTTTCCCATCTTGCAAGATGGCGGGTGAAGAAGTTGAGAAGATACTAAAGAGAAGAAACACGAAGCCAAGAAGGCTGATGCTGGTGGCAAGGTGAAAAAGGGTAACCTCAAGGCTAAAAAGCCCAAGAAGGGGAAGCCCCATTGCAGCCGCAACCCTGTCCTTGTCAGAGGAATTGGCAGGTATTCCCAATCTGCCATGTATTTCAGAAAGGCCATGTACAAGAGGAAGTACTTAGCCACTAAATCCAAGGTTGAAAAGAAAAAGAAGAAGGTTCTTGCAACTGTAACAAAACCAGTTGGTGGTGACAAGCACCGCGGTACCCAGGTGGTTAAACTCCGCAAAATGCCTAGATATTATCCTACTGAAGATGTGCCTCGAAGGCTGTTGAGCCACGGCAAAAAACGCTTCAGTCAGCATGTGAGAAAACTGCGAGCCAGCATCACTCCCAGGACCATTCTGATTATCCTCACTGGACACCACAGGGGCAAGAGGGTGATTTTCCTGAAGCAGCTGGCTAGTGGCTTGTTACTTGTGACTGGACCTCTGGTCCTCAATCGAGTTCCTCTACGAAGAACACACCAGAAATTTGTCATTGCCACCTCAACCAAAATCGATATCAGCAATGTAAAAATCCCAAAACATCTTACTGATGCTTACTTCAAGAAGAAGCAGCTGCGGAAGCCCAGACACCAGGAAGGTGAGATCTTCGACACAGAAAAAGAGAAATATGAGATTATGGAGCAGCGCAAGATTGATCAGAAAGCTGTGGACTCACAAATTTTACCAAAAATCAAAGCTATTCCTCAGCTCCAGGGCTACCTGCGATCTGTGTTTGCCCTGATGAATGGAATTTATCCTCACAAATTGGTGTTCTAAATGTCTTAAGAACCTAATTAAATAGATGACTACAAAAAAAAAAGAATATATTTCAAGAACTATAAACTAATACCTTATAAAAGGTATAAAATCCATAACCTGGAGTGTCATCCCCCTTCCTACTTAATCTATAATCACAAGAAGAACTTTTCTTTTAAACTCAAAATTTTTATGAAAAGAAAACTGATCAGTAGAACCATAGTAAACACTGATCCTAATTATTCTCAATGGTAGTCTAAAACATCTGTGATACACTTCTGTGTAAGTCAAAATAAATTTTATTTTCACTGACATTACTTTGACTGTATTTGGTTAACATTATCTCATGTAGATTCATCAGCTCAAAATTAATTAGTATTACAGAATAGTGTATTCCGTCCAAACAATTCATCTTTGTTGGCTCACATGGCTCACTGCTATTGGCATGCCACAGTAATAATAGGCATGGTGCCACAGTAACAGATGGGCATACACACAAACATGCCAAAGAATCCGTTTGTGCATTAAGTTTGAGTATTAGTATTAGATTTTCCTCCAAGAAATTCATGAACTATAGTAGAGGAAATATAAGTTTTCTACAACTGTGTTAATAAGATATGCCAGCTCAAAGCTAGATTAATTTTTAAATTCTTTAAAAAAACAACAACAACTTTCCAAGGCCACAGAAGGCAAGTTTTCCATCTGATGAGTTTGGACCAGCATTCTGTGTAGGGAATTCAGGAAACCAATATGCAATGTCTACCTTTGTCCCTGAAGCACTTGGAAATCTCAGTAAAAAAATTAGTTTTTAAAAAGTCACAGGGCAGTATTGCAGATGAAACAGTTCTAGACATCTGTAGCACAACAATGTGAATATAGTTAACACTACTTAATTGTACACTCAAAAATGGTTAAGATAGTAAATTTAATGTTATGTGTTTTTTACCACAATTTTTTTAAAGTCACAGGGTCCCACCAAGTTTCCTGATGAAGGCTATGTAGAACGAGAAACAGAAAAAAAGTCCTACAAATTTGTACTTGACAGGAATAGAATCTAAAAGTGCAAATCACTTAAGTTTCATGTGATTATTTTAAAGTATGCTATCACTGAAAAACAATTCTCAGCCAGGCACAGTGGCTCGCGCCTGTAATTCCAGCACTTTGGGAGTCCAAGGCAGGTGGATCACCTGAGATCAGGAGCTCGAGACTACCCTGACCAACATGGCAAAACCCTATCTCTACTAAAAGCACAAAACCAGCCGGGCATGGTAGTGCATGCCTGTAATCCCAGCCACTCGGGAAGCTGAGGCAGGAGAATCGCTTGAACGTAGGAGGCAGAGATTGCAGTGAGCCAAGATCATGCCACTGCACTCCAGCCTGGGCAACAAGACCAAAACTGTCTCAAAAAAAAAAAAAAAAAATTCTCATCTATAGTTAATTATCCCATTATAATTTATTTTTAAATGACTAACTTATTTCCACGTGTAGTTTTACATTTTTGAAACATAAACATATCCTATTGACCAAACTATATTGAAACTTTTTTTATAGGTTTGCTACATGAATGAAAAACAGTTTTACAATACTAACAATGCTAAGAAAAAAATCATTTGCAGTCACTATCATCCAAAATTATTTAAGTAATATACAAAGTATCAAAATAGATGGGACTCTGTGTGTATGTAGGAATAGGAGGGAGGAGAAAACAGGGATTTATTTAATGGGTACAGAGTTTCAGTGGTGCATACAAAAAGAGTTCTGGAGAGGGATGATGGTAACGATTGCCTAACAATATGAATATATTTAATGCCACTGAACTGTACACTCAACAATGGTTAGGTTGCTTGATACCTTGTCAAATAGGGGAAAAAATGGTTAGGATGATAAAGTTATTCAGGTGTATTTTACCATAATTCAAAGTAAAAGAGAAACTACTCTAAAAGAAAAAAAAGCTCATTAGACTCCATGTCTGCCTGTAATAACCATCCTTTCTCCTCCACCTGAAAGCCAAAGTTCTTCGGAGAAGTGATCTTCTTTTACTCACTTCTCGCCCATCCACCAATGGACTGACATCTGATTTCCACACTCAACTTCCCTTGACACTGCTGTCACCACCACCAAGGTCACCAACAACCATTTTACTTGATTCCACACCAGCAGCTGGCACTGCTGACCACTTAGCCCCTCCTCTTTTTATTTCTGTTAAAGCAAAACATACATAAGCCTGTCTTCTTTTAGGAAAAATGAGAAATAGGCTGCTTCTTCAAGAATAGCTTCAAAGCCATAGGATACAAAAGGAGACTGAAAATTGAAGAAAAAAAAAGTTTAAAACAAATACACATTTTACTCCTTTGTACTATAATCATTGTTCCCAAATCCTTCAGAATCACATAGAAGAATCAGTGCTTATTAATTTCATTTATTTTTATGTGGTGCACATTAAAGGTACTTTGTATTAAGCTGGTGCAAAAGTAACTGCAGTTTTTCCCATTAAAAGTAAATATATTTAGTTGTTTCAAACGCTTGTGAAATATAATCTGAAAAACTGAAGTTTGATGAAAATTTGAAAATTAAAAACATAAAGCAATGGTTAATGTGAAAATTAACAATAATTCTAAAATTATAATAGCTTAAAAAAAGTACATCATATTAAAAATAAAACAGGCCAGGCATGGTGGCTCATGCCTGTACTCCTAGCACTTTGGGAGGCCGAGGCAGGAGGATGGCTTGAGCCCAGGAGTTCAAGACCAGCGTGGGCAACATAGTAAGACTTTGTCTCTACCAAAAAAAAAAAAAAAAAATAGCTAGGCATGGTGATACATGTCTGCAGTCCCAGCTACTCAGGAGGCTGAGGCAGAAGGATCACTTGAGCCCAGGAGTAAGCCATGATAGGGCCACTGCACTCCAGCCTGGGGCACAGAAAGAGATTGTGTCTCTTAAAACCAAAAAGCAAAAATGAAAACAAAACTTTAACTGACTTTAATGGTGTTATAATGGTTATCATAATTACTATGTTTATTATGTACCAGGCACTATTTATATATGTTAAATCTTTTAATCCTCACAACTAGTCAATGAGTGTAGGTACATTATCATCCTCATCCCCATTTTACAGATAAGAAAACCAAGGGCAAAGAGTTGTAAAATAAACTGTCCAAGTACCATTTATTAACTCTGTGCCACATTTTCACACCCAGGAATAGTCCCAGAGTGGGTGTGTCTAACCGTCATACCACACTGTCTCAACAAACCACACAATAAACCATTTATTGGCCATCTTCCTCCTACGAAGTAGGAAGTAAGTTTCCCCTTTTCTTATACCTTAAACACAATTCAAAAACTTATACAATCAACTTTCGTGGTTTCCCCAAACTGAATTCTCCCTTCTTAGTTTTCTAAGTAAGTTCCAATTCTCCTACTCTCTTCAATGCAGACTGTACTAAGATTCCTCACTGGCCTTCTCCTCACATGCCGCACATACACTTTCCACTCAATGGCTCCAACTACAATGTCATCAACTAATGACTCCCAAATCTACATCACCAGCCCAGGTATCTGTCTTGAATACCTTATCTATCTATCTAACTGCTCAATGAATGCCTAACTATCAATTCAAATTCAGCAGATCCAAAATGGACCTCAACACTTACCCTCCTCAATCCAAACTTACAATATCCATCTGTGTTCCCAGTATCACAGGATTCTAGCATCATTCACATACTTGTCCAATCCAAAAACACTGGTGTAGCCAAGGTGATCTTTTTAAAAAATAAATCATTTTATGTTGCTCCTATACTTTAGTACTCCTTACTGTGCAAACCTTCATGATAAAATCCAAATTTCTGAGCATGGTATGCAAAACTCTTCATAATACAGACTCTGATTACCCCCTAACCATCTTTCACCAGTCAGTCCCTCATTTCCTCCCAACTATGTGCTCTTGCCATACTGAATTGTTTCTTGTTCCCTAAGAAAGCCATAAATCCTTGCCTCTAAACCAGCAGTATCCAATAGAATGTTCTGCATTATCCAATATAGTAACTGCTAGCTACATGACATACATGAAATGTGGCTAGAGTGGCTGAGAAATTAAATTTAATTAAATTAAATTTAAATAGCTACATTTGGCTAGTGGCTACTATATTGAACATTACAGCTCTAAACCTAGGTATATGTTCTTCTGTCTGCCTGGTATACACAGGTATGTGTGGAAAGTCCTCATCAGTGCTACTATCTAACATCATTAGTATTCATTCTTTTGCAAGGTTATTCTATTTATGTAGTTAATAATTAATAAGGTCCATTCTACATAAGATACTATTTAAATACTTTAGTGGAGCTAGCTACATAACCTCATTTGTATACCTTAGTTGTTTACTTTCCTAATAGCTAATAGATAGTAATTTAACCGCAGTTTGTCCTAAAAGGACTGTCATTTTAAGAAATGAGCAGGCTCCATGCATTGGTAAATGAAACAAGCAAATTATAATGTCATATTATAAAAGCATATAGCTTTGCTCTAAAAACACATGATATACACACACACATATAAATATATGCAAAAGAAAAAAGGCTAAAAGATATATACTATATTAACCAATTTCTTCTGGATGTTGAAATTAGGGTCGTTATTTTTCAGCTAACCTGTATCTGCTAAGTTTTCTAGAAGGAAAAGGGGATATCAGCAATTCTCCAGCAATTTTCCTTCTCTCTACTGCATCGTCTATTTTCTCTCGTCCATATCAGTTGGTTCTATCAGCAAACAAGATAATACAGTTTCTCCTACCTTAAGGAAAAATTCCTTGACATAACATTCCTCTCCAAGTACTGCTCCATTTCTCTGCTCTTCTATACTTAAAAATATGCTAATGGCCAGGCACGGTGGCTCAGGCCTGTAATCCCAGCACTTTGGGAGGCCGAGGCGGGCAGATCACGAGGTCAGGAGATGGAGACCATCCTGGCTAACACGGTGAAACCCCGTCTCTACTAAAAATACAAAAAAAATTAGCCAGGCGTGGTGGCGGGTGCCTGTAGTCCCAGCTACTCGGGAGGCTGAGGCAGGAGAATGGCGTGAACTCGGGAGGCGGAGCTTGCAGTAAGCAGAGATCGCGCCACTGCACTCCAGCCTGGGCGACAGAGCAAGATTCTGTCTCAAAAAAAAAAAAAAAAAAAAATACTAACTACAATTCTTCTTCTTCCTTCTCTCTTGAGCCCACTCATGAGGCTTTCAGCCCCACCAGTGCACCTAAACTGCTTGTCAAGGTCACCAAAGTCCGCCCAGTGACAAATCCAAAACTCCCTTCTCAGTAATCATCTTACTTGACCTATTTGTATTATTTGACACAATTACTCCAGGAATGTCCCAGGACTGACTGACTCTGACCTATTTCTACATTCACTTCCTCAGTGTCTCATCCAATCCCATGATACCTGATGACTCCCAAATTTATACTTCTAGCCTGACTCCTCCTCTAAGCTCCAGACTCTGATATCCAACTGCCTATTTTTAGTATCTCCACATGGATGCCTAATCGCATCTCAAACTTAACATGCACAAGCTCTTGGTCCCCTTCCCCCTTTAAAAAAAAAAAAAAAACTCCTCTTTGCACAATATTCTTCATTTTAGTTGACAGCTATTCCAGACTTTGAGCTGTGTAGGCAAAAAACTTTGTATCCACCCTTGGTATCTTTTCTCCCACACACATATCACATCCAAACTATCAGCAAATCTCATTGGCTCTACCTTTCAAATATATCCATAACTCACCCACTTCTCTCCACTACCACCAATCTAATCACCTTCTCTTGCCTGAATTACTGTAATAGTCTCCTTGCTGGTCCTTGCCTCAAATCTGCAGTCCACTCCTAGTTCAAGAGGCCAAATGTCCCTTTAAAGGGTAAACAATCATTTCACCCCTCTGCTCAAAACTCTCCAAATGGCATCCCTTCTCACTCAGAGTAAAATCAAAGACCTTACAACGATTTTACAAGGCCCTACACAATCAGGTCTCTACCTTCCACTCTGCCCCTTATCTCTCTGCCCTCATATTTTACTAATTAATTTTCCCCACATCCTTCTTGACCACATTCTCAGCCTAGGCTTTAAAAAACTTACAGAAAACCCATTCCAAGAATAAAGCCGGGTGATGCCTAGCTCTGCCAACCTGTGATTTTGGAACCACCCTACTATGGTTTCAATGTGTTCCCTCCAAAATTCAGATGTTCAAACTTAATGGCCAATTTGATGGCATTAAGAGGTGGGGCCTTTAAGATTTAGTCATGAGGGCTCCTCCCTTCACGAATGAGATTAAGGCCCTTGCAAAAGAGGCTTCACAGTCTTCCATTCTCTTGCCCTTCCACCTTCTGCCCAGTGAGGACACAGCATTACTCCCCTCTAGAGGATGCAGCAACAAAGGACCATCTTAGAAGCAAGGAGCAGCCCTCACCAGGAAACTAAACCTGCCTGTGACTCAATCTTGGGCTTCCTGGCCTCCAAAAACGTGGGAAATAAAATTCTATTCTTTAGAAAGTACCCAGTCTCAGGTTTTTTGTTATAGCAGCACAAAACAAACTGAGACAGGGCCTTATTCATTCTTCTCTCATTTGTCCAGCTACCATGCCAACTCACCCAGCTGAATTAAAGACAGTGGACTTCTAATTAGGTTGGTTCCTATCAGCAATATAAATAATCAGTCCATCAATAAACAGATATTGGCTATAAACTGTTCACTTCTGTAGATCTATTAAGTCTTTCCAGCTGATATGCTAAATAAGCCTTCTCTAAATACACGAACCAACGTTATTCATAATAATATGAAATAGAGGAAAATCATTTCCTTCTTGATTATTCTACTTTAAGCTCTTCATTTTAAATTTTGAATTTGGACTGCAGGCAATTTGTTTCTGTCAGTAGTTCATTTATATACACAAGTGCAATACTGTCAAATTATTTCACTATAATACATTTGTCATTCTATGAGCATTTATAACTTTTCATGCAGCAAAAAAGAACATTTCAACCAACCATCTGTCTGTCTTTTTCATGTGCTTTAATCATTCAGCTCTGGTAATGTTGCTCCAAATACTAAATATTTTTTTTAAATAACATAAAATCTCGCATCTTATGATTTAATGGTAAGGCTTGAAATTTAATTTTCAGATTTTTCTCCTCAAATTTTACCATATCAGTGATTTTAAAAATAACATATCCTACTGTCAAGAAAGAATATTTTCTTGAATATTTATTAAGGCAAAATGTAGAAGTCAGAACTGACTCTCCTTCAAGGAGATATGCAAGCAAAGCAAAGTAAGATGAAAGGTTTTATAATCTGTTGGAAAGTAAGACTCTGTTTACAGGCAGTATTTCATCAAATTTCTATTCATTGTAGTAAAATCTTATTTAATTTGAAATATATTTCAAGAATTAAATCATAAATGGAACCCTACTGCACCACTGAAATGACAATCCTTAATTTGAATAGTTGGCCCTTTGTAAAACTAACGGTCTTATTTTTATGAAGACAAAAACAACCAGTTCAGCTGCTAGGAATGCACTGCAGATACTAGTATACAGTTTCTTCTTTTGTTTTTAGTCACCTTGGAACAAATGCTGAAATTTAGTGAAAAATCAATAAAATACTAAAATTTCCTAATAACTTAATGTAGCCCTAGTTAAAAAAAAAAAAAAAAAGTAGGATCCAGTTTACATATATAGCAAGCAAATATGTTAACAGCTCTGGTACCAGATCTAACGACCATAAATTTCAATTAGCTAAACATAATTAACAAGACAGATCAGTTATCAAAACTGGAATTATTAGAACACAAGAGATTTAAATCTTCAGAACTTAAAGATGATCAGATGTATAACAGTAGGCTAACAAAATCATGACTGAAGCACATTTTCATAGCAGCAACCCTGAACTCCTGGGCACAAGAGAAAGGAATTCACAATGAGGAAGGAGCCCGTGCCTCTTCATGTCACGCTTATGACTCAGGGCACCAACATTTTCAATGTCTCCAACTAAAATGTCCTTAACATTTCAAAATTCCAGCATTTCCATTTTCTTCAGTAAATCACTGTTTATGCAAACAAAGGCTTATAACAATTTTCAATAGGTATGTCACACTGAAAAGCTGAATTACAAAATTTAACACTAATTGTATACTTGAATTACTGACGGTTAGTTCACATTAGCCTTATCTCTCCAAATAAAGTCTGAGTTTCTTAAAAACAAGATAAAGATCTTATAATTGTTATATATTTTTACGGTGAAATCACAGAGGAATGAACCATACATATGGAATAATCCAAGATTTGGAGGTAACGATGCCTTTGAAGACTGGGATAAAGACTAAAAATCCTGATTGTAAAGTTCATTCCATACCTACATGACAATTCCGAGTCAGTTAACCCTAACCACAGCAAAGACCCAAGCAATCCCATGGAGAAAATGGTTGTTTTGAACCTACACAAAATTAACTTCAGGGTGATGCTGTAATACAATACAATGGTGATACCAGATGAGGGTTTCCTTCTGTATAGGGTCCACTGAATCAGTCATGCTTCATTTTTTAACACTGGCTAATGAGAGAGCAAATGTTAATGGAATCTAAATCACTGAATTGAGTAAAAGGATCTGAAAATATTTTATTAAGCAAAATTATGAGCCAAACACTTTGCGAGGCACCTTCACACAAATCATAGTCTTTAACACGAGCAGAATGTGTGAACGATTTATCTATATAAATATTTAAGAAATATTCACTGAGCAACTACATAAACTGAAAATACACAATGAGATAAAGTTTAAATGAGCAATACTAGGATAAGCAAAAAGAAAGTAGAGCAAGCTCTAAACAGCTAGACTGTGAAAAAATGTTAAATGAAAAAAAACACCCAAAAATATGGTACAGACACTAGTTAAAATTATTAATTAAAAATGGACTTAAACACAAATAAGTTTAGAACCCCACAGTGAGACACAATGACTCTCTGAGGTATGTCAAATATAATGTGTTACTATTAATAAAATTGTATTTTTAATAAAGTATATTCAGTAACATCCCTTTAAGTAAATGAATCTCACTCAGCTGCATTTCTATATGCCTTCCTGAAAGATACAAAAAGTAGTGGAGATAAAGTCAGAGTTGCTATAATTGCATACAAACCACAGATACATGTAATCTTCCTACTGGACTCTCCTGAGAATCACTGATATTAAAGGTTAAGAAAGAATGTGATAGAATTTTCATGTTTGATATTATAAAGTTGACAATGAATAAAATTTAAGTTAAAAAATAAGTCAGGGCCGGGCGCGGTGGCTCACGCTTGTAATCCCAGCACTTTGGGAGGCCGAGGCGGGCGGATCACGAGGTCAGGAGATCGAGACCACGGTGAAACCCCGTCTGTAGTAAAAACACACAAAAAAATTTGCCGGGCGTGGTGGCGGGCGCCTGTAGTCCCAGCTACTCGGAGAGGCTCAGGCAGGAGAATGGCGTGAACCCAGAAGGCAGAGCTTGCAGTGAGCCGAGATCGCACCACTGCACTCCAGCCTGGGTGACAGAGCAAGACTCCGTCTCAAAATAAATAAATAAATAAATAAAAATAAGTCAGGCTTTATTGATGCAATCCAAATACACTGGGTTGTATTACTGACTACAGGAAAGCATGCAGTCCTTTGCTTGGATCTAAATTAGCTCTTTGAATCTAAGCAAGTGAAAAGCCCACCCCGATTTCAACAGGGAGTAAAAATGCTACCTTTCAACGTGTTCGGGAGGTACTGCACTGCTAAGTTACTGGCTGCTAAAGTCACCTTTCAATTGTTAAACCCAAGGGCCTCTTTTCAGCCTTCATTCTATTTGCCCTTACTCTACAACTCCTGACATAGCTGAACATTTCCTTCTTTTAATTTTCCTGTTAGCATCTTCTTTTTTAAACCTTCCTGTGGTTTCCCACCCCTCTGAGCTCAGTCTCTTTTTCTAGTTCTTCCATTCATACTTTATATCCTGGTGTCCCCTGGGTTTTGTCTAAACTGCCTTCTCGTCTAACAAGAAAAGTCTTCCCTGGGTGATTTCATCCATTCCCATGCTTTACTACCTACTATTCGTAACTGTGATGTCTAAATATCCATCTCATTTGAGTATGATTTTTCTTTTGCAAATCTTCTGGTTTCTACATACTCTGCCTAAAGAATCCATCTTTCCTCCACCTGGCAAAAACCTCAGGCTTTAAGATCTAAAGTGTCACTACCTCAGTGAAGTCTTCACCAACTTTCCCAAATAGTGTTAGTTAATATCCTAGTTTAGAAATCACTTTGAAGTACACCATCTTACGAGATCCTCACAAAAGAGGCAAGTATTATCACATCCTGTCTAGAAATGAGGAAACTGAGGCTTGAAGAGATCACCAACTTGAACAAGGAAGCACTATTACAAGTGGAAAACATCAACTTAAATCCAGGTCTTCTGACTCTGGGCCCAGTGTTTTTTAGGTTTTTTTCCTCGTTTTTATTTATAGAGACAAGGTCTCACTATGTTGCCCAGGCTAGTCTGGAACTCCTGGGTTCAAGCAATCCTCCCGCCTGGGCCTCCCAAAATGCTAAGATTACGGGCAGGGGCCACCATTCCCAGCCTCAGTGTTCTTTCTAATACACCATGATGCTCTCAAAAGAAAAGAGATTTACAGATTTAGTAGCTTTACTATTGTAATTAAGAAAAATTAATTAGTCTTGTCTGTTTCTAGAAATTAATTCCTAATTAAATGTTTAATCCAATAATAGAATTATTAAAATTATTTTCAATTATACACACACATACCTAAATTGGTTAAGATAAAAGAAGTTTGTTTTTTTTAAATGAAGAAAAATAACTTAGAAACAAACAGAAACAATAAAAGTTGAGAACATTTTTAAAAGAAGGAAGGGGCCGGGCACAGTGGTGCACGCCTGTAATTCCAGCACTTTGGGAGGATGGGGCAGGCAGATTGCTTGAGCCCAGGAGTTCAAGACTAGCCTGGGCACATTGGCAAGACCCCATCTCTACAATAAATACAAAAATTAGTTGAGCATGGTGGCATGCACCTGTAGTCCCAGCTACTTGGAAGCCTGCGGTGGGAAGGATCACTTGAGCCCAGGAGGTTGAGGCTGCAGTGAGCCATGATGGCACCACTGCACTCCAGCCTAGGCAACAGAATAAGACATGTCTCAAAAAATAAAAAATAAGAATACAAAAATAAGTTATTTACATTTTAAATAAAGAAATTAAAAATCTTGAAGCCAATAATTTAATACACAGCACTTTTTAGCCAATAAATTAGGTATAGGATCTACTTTCATAAAGCCATCTAATTCTGGTTCTGTTTGAAGGGAGGAGAGGATAAATAATACTGATAAATAAGATTAAGTTCAGAAAACAAAAATCACCAATAACACTATGACTAGGAAGTACCTAGGCATCACTGAGATGGTTAGTGAAGGATCAGAGAACACAGAGCTCTAGGCCAAGAAGCCAAAGAGCAGAACAGTAGAGGGAGTTGCAGCTGAAACATTACCATTTTGCAGCCATTGTGGAAAAGACAGGTTCAGGAGATTGATCAATGGTTGTTAAATGCAGAAGTGGTCAATTTAAAAAAGAGCAAGACATCTGCATGGTCTCAGTGTCTCCCCACAGATAATTTGAAAAAAAAAAAATAGAAATGACACAACAGAGAAACTGGACAACCCTGTGCCTAGGAAAATTAACATGAAGATGGACACTCTATGCCTCCAAATGTAATAGTTCGAGAAGCACGCATCACCTATGGTAGTATCCCGGCCAAGGATACATAACCTGAACCTAAACATGAGGAAACACCAGCAAACCCAAAAACTGATTAACATAAAATAAAATAATAGGCTTTGCAATCCTCAGATATGTCAAAGTCATGAAAGACAAAAAAGGCTAAGGAACTATTCCAGATTAAAGAAGATTAAAGAGACATGGCAACTAAATTAAATATATTATCTTGGACTGGATCCTGTACTTGAGGAAAAAAATGCTCGGGAAAAAAAAACACTTCATTGGAACAAACAATAAAATTAGACCACATACTACAGATTGTATAGACATTAAATTTCCTGAATACATCAACACTGTAGTTGCATAAGAGAATATCTTTGTTCTCAAAAATTACACACTAAGATTTTAATTGTAAAAGAACATGATGTGTACAACTGAGTCTCCAATGGTTCAGAAGACATAATAACATGAATACGTATATGTGCCTGAATATGCATGGGGAGAGTGAATGACAGAGAGAGTAAGCAAGCAATGTAGCAATTTTTTTTTAAATTGGTAAATCTGCAAAAGGGTAGCCTGTGTTATTGTTGCAACTTTTTTGTAAACTTGAAACTATGTCATCAGAGCAAACCATTAAAAACCAGAGCTGAGGAATAGGGTAAGCCTTAAGTTTTTTACATAAATTTTGTCATTAGATTTTTTTAAAAGGCAAGTAATAGTACGGTTTTATAAATGAGAAAATGTGGACTCAAGAGAGATTTAATGACCACTTCCAGAACAGGGGTCTCCTTGTTTCTGTACAATTCCATTAGATTGCAGGTCAATAGTCAAATGTTTCTAATCCCTGGAAGCTTCTCTAGCGGTACTACTTGGAGCTACTATTTAAAGTTTTAAACTTTTTGTGAGTTGTATGCACTCACTACTAAAAATGCCATACATTTCATCAAGTAGTAAGTAGCACACCTAAACGTTTGAGAGAATGGGCTCTAATATTAGAGCCCCTGAGTTGAAATTCAGGCAGTGCAATGTTCTACCTTTGTGGCCTTTTGCAAGTTAACAACCATGCTCCAATTTCCTCACGTGTAAAATGGGAGCAGAGAAGTACCTGGTAATAACCTGCAGGGTTGTTAGGAAAACTGAATGAGATAATAAATGTAAAGTGGTGTGCACAAATACTCAATAAACATCTTTCGGGGAACACAATTCAACCATGGTTATTTGCATATATTACATACCACCTCTAATCAATTAGCTACTTTTATTTTAAATCCAACCTGTTAGGTCACCTCAAGAGCACTGGTCACAGTTAAAGCCATAAGTTTTTTTTGTTTTTTTTTCCAAATCAGGTCCAAATTTGACAAAAATCTTTTTCTTTTTTTTTTTTCTTTTTTTGAGACAGAGTCTCACTCTGTCGCCCACGTTTGAGTGCTGTGGCGTGGATCTGGGCTCACTGCAGCTTCCGCCTCCCGGGTTCAAGCGATTCTCCTGCCTCAGCCTCCTGAGTAGCTGGGATTACAGGCACGAGCCACCACGCCCGGCTAATTTTTGTATTTTTAGTAGAGACGGGGTTTCACCATGTTGGCCAGGCTGGTCTCGAACTCCTGGCCTCAAGCGATCCCCCCGCCTCACCTTCCCAAAGTGCTGGGATTACAGGCGTGAGCCGCCGTGCCTGGCCCCAAATCTGACAAACATCTAAGAGAAAACATCTTAGATGTTCACAAACCAAAAAAGTAAATTAATTTGCAAAACAGATTGATGGCGATATACAGGTTAATTCAGTCTAAACATTTTGTTAATAGTAGAGGAAACAAGCTCCGTACTTGCTCTAGAACAATGGATCATCAAATGCATATAATGAAAAATGAAATCAGTTACCTTACTCTTAAACTTTTCTAACCTGGGAAAAAGGAAAAGAAAAGATAGTATCTTACATGCTATATATGAGATTTTGATCCTCAATACAGCCAAAATATAATCCCAATTTCAAGTAGTAGCACTTTCTAGACTACCCAATATTGTTAGTAACGTTTAATTTAAATTTTAATTATACCCTCTAACATATCTGCAAAGCTTCCAGCACAGCTATTCTACCTTAATTTAACATGAATTTAGCGACAATTATGTGACCATATTGCTTAGTAATGAAAGATTTAAAATAAGAGAAATGTAAAAATAATAATTCTGGTAAATGTAACCACTAACACCACCCCAATACCACCATCCCACCCCCCAAACAACTTGGGATTTCTTTCCATTTCTCGGTGATACTTTTTACAAAACTAAGTGCACCTTGTTTAACATTCGTTTTTAAAATTCACATTATTAATCTGTAAAAGTTTAGGATTTGTTCATAGTAACACTGTTTTAAAATATTTTCTATTCATATGCTTATTTTGGATTGGTGTTTTTGTCTGTAGTGCAAAGGACATAATCCAAGAACATTAACACTGGTATAAACCAGTTTGTCCATTCAAACAGCCTAAATCCACCTCTCTGCTCCTACACTCCGGGGTCACAAAATAACTTCCCACAAGTAACACTCGCACTCTCACCTTCACCAAAACACTCCTTTCGCCCTAACCAGGGAATGTATCAAAGTCTGATCCGGCGAACGGTAAATAAACTAGAAGACTATGCTCAAAATTCAGACTCCTGAGCCCAGTCCAAGTCCAATTCAATCAGTGTCCTCAGGGGTGGGATCTAAGCTCACCAAGTGGTTTCCTTTTCACTAAAGTTTGAAAACTACTAGAGACCCCTACACACATTCGCCCCAAACTCCCACAACTCCCACCACCGCCAATCAACCCCACCCACCCACCCGCGGGACACGTTACCGCCCTGCCCTGCTCAGATCTCAGGGCGACCCCGCTTCTCTCCAGGGAGCCCACCCCGGCGCCCACTCCTCCGAGTCCCCAGCTGCTCCCTCCCATCCCCGCACCCCAAACCTTTCTCCTCACTTCTTCAAATCGCTGCTAAAGAGGCCGAAGGCCCCCGAGGGGGAAATGGTTGAGGTCGCCTCCTGACCCAGCTCCGTCGCCTCCCCTCCTCCGGACTGCTCATTGTAAGAAAAACTGTTGCTGGACATTGCCGCGGTGCTGGCGGGTGCGGGGTTGGTCCTGCCGGGGGTTCTCTCCAAAAGGTTCCAGTCCAGAGGGCACGGAACAAAACTAGTTCTCGTACCGAGGAGCGCGCGCAGGCGCTTCCGGACTCGTCACGGCTCCCTGAGCCGACCTGGCAGTCCACCCCCTGCGCATGCGCAGTGTGCAGGCCGGCTGGATTCCCACCCGGGCAGTCCAGGCCTGCGCGGACTTTCCTGCTCCGGGCTTTAGAGGTAGCTGAGCGGCTACTAGCCGGGCTGCGAAAGGGGAGGGAGCGGGTGGCTAACTGCCCGGCTCCCGGCCCGTTTGAGGTGTAGTTGGAGAAAGATACCCATTGCATCCATTTTGATCCCTTAAGGAGTTTCCAGAGCCCGGACAGCTCTTTGCTATACTTCTGTAAAGCAACAGTTTTCAGATTTCTCCGGAAAACGCCATTTAGCACGCCAGATCACCTTTCCTAAACCCATCACGGTCGCTTTTCCTTTTCTTGCTTGTTTCGGCTACTCTCCTCCATCCGGCTTTGCCTTGCCTTCATATCCGCCCCAAACAACTTTTCTCCTAGACTTTAAGGAGGCCTCTCCTAACGATGGTTTGGAGGATCCGCACAGAAGCGACCATTCATCTTTGCAATGAAAATCTTGGGGGCAGACCGGGCGCGGTGGCTCACGCCAGTAATTCCGGCACTTTGGGAGGCCGAGGCGGGCGGATCACTTGAAGCCAAGAGTTCGAGACCAGCCTAAGCAACATAGCGAGACCCTTTCTCTGCAAAAAATATAAAAATTAGCCGGCGTGGTGGCGCGCGTCTGTAGTCCCAGCTACTGAGGCTGAGGTGGGAGGATCACTCGAACCCAGAAGGAGGGGGTAGCGATGAGTTGAGATCTCGCCACTGCATTCCAGCCTGGGCGACAGAGCGAGACCCTGTCTCAAAAAAAAAATGAAAAAGAAAAGGAAACATCTTGGGGCCACCAGTTCCCGTTTGGAGCTGAAGTGGTGCGTCCTATTGGCGTCTAGCTACCAAAAATAAAATGGACCACCTCACGCGCCAGTCGTGTCACTCACTAATATGCACTAGGGAGCCTAGGCGGGATGCTTGCCTGGCCCCGGAGTAGCTCTCTCCGGGTGCTGGCACCCGAGAAAACCTCTTTCCCGGGGTGCCTTCCCCCAGCCCGCCTTCTCGGCTGGGTTTCAGCGCCTTCTCTCTCTTCTCCCCAGTGCCTCCGGTCCAGGCAGACATTAACACCCAAAGCCCTGGCGGCCAGGTACTGAAATTGTCAAGGGATTCTACCAGGTAGAACGCGAACCTGGAGGCGTTTTTTTTTTTAGATGAGTTTTGCTCTTGTTGCCCAGGCTGGAGTATAATGGCGTGATCTCGGCTCACTGAAACCTCCGACTCCTGGGATCAAGCGATTCTCATGCCTCAGCCTCCCAAGTAGCTGGGATTACAGGCATGCGCTACCACGCCCAGCTAATTTTATATTTTTAGTAGAGATGGAGTTTCACCATAATAGTCAGGCTGGTCTCGAACTTCTGACTTCAAGCGATCCACCCGCCTCGGCCTCCCAAAGTGCTGGGATTACAGACGTAAGCCACCGCACCCAGCCCCAAATAGGAAGTTTTCGAGACAAAAAGTGATACTAGTCATAATTTTACTGGACAAATACATGTAAACCAGGACTCTGCCAGGGAAATAGGCGTATATGGTTACCCTAAATGTTACAGATTTAAAGTACACATCAAATGGCTATTTGAATTTTTCTTCTATTAATTATGCACATTTGTCACTTGCTTATTTTTAAGTGGATCTTTTATCTTATTGATTTGTAGGCATACTTTATAGATACTGAATGTTAACATTTTCTCATTATTATCTAGAATATGTTATAAAAATTGATTCAAGGCTGGGCACAGTGGCTGACAGCTGTAATCCCAGCACTTTGGGAGGCCGAGGTGGGCGGATCACTTGAGATCAGGAGTTCAAGACCAGCCTGGCCAACATGGTGAAACCCCGTCTCTACTAAAAATACAAAAATTAGCTTGGTGTAGTGGTACATGCATGTAATCCCAGCTACTGGGGAGGCTGAGGCAGAAGAATTGCTCAAACCCGGGAGGCAGAAGTTGCAGTGAGCTGAGATGGTGCCATTGCACTCCAGCCTGGGCGAAGAAGTGAGACTCTGTCTCAAAAAACAAAAAACAACAACAACAACAAAAATTTTGATTCAAAAATTTGCAGGAAACCTGAATAAACTAAATAACTACAGAAGAGAATTGGAAACATTGCCAAAAATCTACCACCAAAAAGGGACTAGACTAATATAGTTCTATTGGGCCTATAAGGAGTTTACTATTTCTGTTATTTTAAACTATTATTAAACTTAGCAAAGAAAAAGACAAAGCACTTCCAAATTCATTCTGTAGGACTGATTTTATTAAATACAAAAAAGAACAATAAACTATCTAAATACTAAACAAATGCTAAATGAAAAACATAAAATAATCCAATAGGTTTTGTTATATGATAAAAGAATCTTTGAACATTAAGAAACTTATAATGATAGATAGTGGAAATCATTTAATAACATTTTATCAGCACTTCTGATTTAAAGAAAAAATTAATAATCTAGAAATAAAAGTAAATATTCTTATTATTATTATATATATGTAAATAGATATTGATATGGTTTGGCTCTGTGTCCCCACCCAAATCTCATCTCAAATTTTAAACCCCATAAACCCCATAATCTCCAAGTGTCTTGGGAGGGATCTGGTAGGAGGTCACTGGATCATGGGGGTGGTTTCCCCCATGCTGTTCTCATGATAGTGAGTGAGTTCTCATGAGATCTGATGGTTTTATAAGGGGCTTTTCCCCCTTCACTCTCTCTCTCTCTCCTGCCGCCTTGTGAAGAAGGTGCCTTCTTCCCCCTCCACCATGATTGTAAGTTCCCTGAGGCCTCCCCAGCCATGCAGAACTGTGAGTCAATTAAATCTCTTTTCCTTATAAATTACCCAGTCTAGGGTAGTATCTTTTTTTTTTTTTTTTTTTTTTTTTTTTTTTTTTTTTTGAGACGGAGTCTCGCTCTGTTGCCCAGGCTGGAGTGCAGTGGCGCAATCTCGGCTCACTGCAAGCTCCGCCTCTGGGGTTCACGCCATTCTCCTGCCTCAGCCTCTCCGAGTAGCTGGGACTACAGATGCCCGCCACCACGCCCGGCTAATTTTTTGTATTTTTAGTGGAGACGGGGTTTCACTGTGGTCTCGATCTCCTGACCTCGTGATCCGCTCGCCTCGGCCTCCCAAAGTGCTGGGATTACAAGCGTGAGCCACTGCGCCCGGCCAGGGTAGTATCTTTGTAGCAGTGTGAAAACAAAATAATATGGTAAATTGGTACCAGTAGAGTGGGGCACTGCTATAAAGACAACCTGAAAATGTGGAAGCAGCTTTGAAACTGGATAACACGCAGAGGTTGGAACAGTTTGGAGGGCTCAGAAGAAGACAGGAAGATATGGGAAAGTTTGGAACTCCCTAGAGATTTGTTGAATGGTTTTGACCAAAATGCTGATAGTGATGTGGACAATGAAGTCCAGGGTGAAGTGGTCTCAGATGCAGATGAGGAACTATATTAGTCTGTTCTCATGCTGCTAATAAAGACATACCTGAGACTGGGTAATTTGTAAAGTAGTTTAATGAACTCACAGTTCCTCATAGCTCAGGAGGCATCATTCATGGCAGAAGATGAAGGAGGAACAAAAGGACATCTTACACGGTGGCAGACAAGAGAAAGCTCCTGCAGGGAAACTCCCCTTTATAAAACCATCAGATCTCTTGAGATTTATTCACTATCACCACAACAGCAGAGGAAAAACCTGCCCCCATGATTCAATTACCTCCCACTGGGTCCCTCCCACAACACATGGGGATTATTATAATTCAAGATGAGATTTCGGTGGAGACACAGAGCCAAACTATATCAGGAATTTATTGGAAACTGGAGCAAAAGTCACTCTTACTATGCTTTAGCAAAGAGACCAGTGGCATTTTGCCCCTGCCATAGAGATGTGTGAAACTTTGAACTTGAGAGAGATGATTAGGGTATCTGGCAAAAGAAATTTCTAAGCAGCAAAGTGTTCAAGAAGTGACAGAACGTAAAAGTTTGGAAAATTCGCAGCCTCACCATGTGGTAAAAAAGAAAAACCCATTTACCCATTTTCTGGGGAATAATTCAAGCTGCTGCAGAAATTTGCATAAGTAATGAGAGGCCAAAATGTTAATTGTTAAGACACTGGGGAAAATGTTTCCAGGGCATGTCAGAGGTCTTCACAGCAGCTCCTCCCATCACAGGCTCTGAGGCCCAGGAGGAAAAAATGGCCCCACTGCTCTGTGCAGCTTCAGGACTTAGTGCCCTGCTTCCCAGCCACTCCAGCTCTAGCCATGGCTAAAAGGGGCCAAGGTACAGTTTAGGCTGTTTCTTCAAAGGAAGTAAGCCCCAAGCCTTGGCAGCTTCCATGTGGTGTTGGGCTTGTGGGTGCATAGAAGTCAAGAATTGAGGCCTTGGAACCTCTGCCTAGATTTCAGAGGATGTGTGGAAATGCCTGGATGTCTATACAGAAGTCTGCTGCAGAGGCAGAGCCCTCATGGAGAACTTCTGCTAGGGCAGTGCAAAAAGGAAATGTGGGGTTGGAGCCTACACACAGAGTACCCACTGGGGCATTGCCTAGTGGAGCTGTGAGAAGACAGCCACCATCCTCCAGACCCCAGAATGATAGATCCACCTACAGCTTGCACCATGCACCTGGAAAAGCTGCAGGCACTCAATGCCAGCCAATGAAGGAGATTCCCAAGGCCATGGGAGCCCACCCCTTGCATCAGCATGTCCTGAATGTGAGACTTGGAGTGAAAGGAGATGATTTTAGAGCTTTAAGATTTAATGGCTGCCCCACTGAATGTCGAACTTGCATGGGGCCTCCACTCCCTTTGTTTTTGATTTTCCAGGTTCATAGGCAGAAAGAACTTGCCTTGTCTCAGATAAGAATTTGGACTTGGACTTTTGAGTTAATGCTGAAATGAGTTAAGACTTTGGTGGACAGTTGGGAAGGCATGATTGGGTTGAAATGTTAAAAAGACATAAGATTTGGGAAGGAGCAGGGCTGCAATGATATGGTTTGGCTCTGTGTCCCCACCCAAATCTCATCTTGAATTGTAATCTCCATAATCTCCATGTGTCGAGAGAGGGACCTGGAGAGAGGTGATTGGATCACGGGGGTGGTTTTCCCCATGCTGTTCTCATGATAGTGAGTGAGTTCTCACAAGATCTGATGGTTTTATAAGGGACTCTTCCTCCTTCACTATCTCTCCTCTCTCTCTCTCTCTCCTGCCACCTTGTGAAATAAGGTGCCTGCTTCCCCTTAAGCCATGATTGTAAGCTTCCTGAGGCCTCACCACCCATACAAAACTGTGAGTCATTTAAACCTCTTTTCTTTATAAATTACCCAGTCTCAGGTAGTATCTTTGTAGCAGTGTGAAAATGGACTAATACAGGTATAGATAAATGACAGATTATGTTAAAATACCTCCACAAAATATACAAAGTAAAACACACATCATATTTCATAGTGAAACATCAAAGGCATTCCAACTAAAGTCAGAAAAAAGGTAAATATGCCTATTAACACCATCATCATTTAACACTGTTCTATAGATTCTGATTAATGCAATAAAACAAGAAAAATAAATAAGAAAAACAAACAGTATAAAGGAGAAAAGATTATAATATTTATAAAGGATACTGTCTCACTAGAAAGTCTGAGAGATGTTAAGTGGATTCAGCAGAGTGGCCAAATTCAAAATCCAATAGCATTCCTACATGCCAATAGCATCTAATTAGAAATGTAATTTCTGCCAGGTGCAGTGGCTCATGCCTGTAATCCCAGCACTTTGGGAGGCCAAGGCAGGTGGATCACTTGAGGTCAGGAGTTCAAGACCAGCCTGGCCAACATGGTAAAACCTCATCTCTACTAAAAGTACAAAAATTAGCTGGGAGGTTGTGGCACATGCCTGTAATCCCAGCTCTGGAGGCTGAGGCAGGAGAATCGCTTGAGCCTGGGAGGCGGAGGCTGCAGTGAGCCAAGATCGCCCCACTGTACTCCAGTCTGAGAGACAGAGTGAAACCCTGTCTCAAAAAAAAAAAAAAAAAAAAAAGCAATGTAACTTCAAAAAGAGCCTGTTCCACATAGCAACAAAGAAGTAAGCCTTAAGAAATCAACCTTAAAAAATGTACAAGTCCTAAGTGATGAAAATATAAAATTTTACCGAAGGGTTAGGGGTTGGGGTAGAGACCTAAAAGAGAGTCTATGTTTCTCAATAAAAATATTTGAATGAATCTAGATATTTAATGCAGTTTCAATCAAAATTCAAAATGTTTTACTAGGCCAATTGATGCTAAAGTTCATCTAGAAGAATAAATGCAGCTGAAAGCAAGACATTTTTTGGAAAAAAAAAAAAAAGAATATTGGACTCACCCTAACACTCATTTAAATGTACTATAAAGTTGTTGTAATTTAAAAGTCTGGTATTGACCCAAGAGTAAATAAATTGATTGGTAGCATAGAATAGAAACAGACTCAGTTATATGTTGGCATTGACATTATGAAAAAGTTAATATTCCTGACCTATTAGGAAATAATGTAGTATACAATAAATGGTACTGGGACAATTAGTTAACTATGTGGCAAAAATTAGGTTCCATCCCTGTGTTAATTTCCTATTACTGCTGTTACAAATTACTACAAACTAGATAGTTTGAAACAACATAGTTTATTCCTACAGTTCTGGAGTCCAGAGGCTCAAAATCAAGGAATACAGTCTAAGGTATGGGCAGGACCCTCCCTCCAGAAGCTCTAGGGGGAAATTGTTCCTTGCCTTTTCTAGCTTTTAGGGCTGCATTCCTTGCACTCTTTGGCTCCAGGCCCCTTCCTCCATCTCCAGGGCGGCAGCATGACATCTTCAGGTCTCTCTCTGCTCTGTCTTCACATGGCCTCCTCCTCTTCTTTGTCAAATCTCCTTCTGCCTTCCTTTTTTAAGGACATTTGTGATGACATTTAAGGCCCACCCAGTTAATCCAGGATAATCTCTCCATCTCAGCACCCTTAACTTAATTGTATCTGTAAAGTCACATTTGCCATATAAGGTAACATTCACATTTTTCAGGGATTAGAATTTGGACATATTTGGGAGCTGTTATTCAGCCTACTGTAATCTCTAACCCACACAATGCCTAAAATAAATCCCACATTGATTAAAGATAAACGACAAAAACTGGATTTTTTTTACTTTTATTTTAAGTTCAGTAGTGCAAGTGCAGGTTTGTTACACAGGTAAACTTGTGTCATGGGAGTCTGCTGCACAGATTATTTCATCACTCAGGTATTAAGCCTAGTATCTATTAGTTATTTAGCTATTTTTCCTGATCCTCTCCCTCTTCCCACCCTCCATCCTCCAAAAGGCCCCAGTGTGTGTTGTTCCCCTTTATGTGTTCATGTGTTCTCAAAAAACTGATTGAATTTTAGGAAAATATTTTCTTGACTGAGGGGTCTCATGATTGAGAAATGGAGTGAGAGAGCCTTTCAGCATAAATCTAGGCAAGAAACAATTTTAAAAATTTGTACAACAGTAAGTATTATATGAATACCCAGTTTTATTGCCTTTTGATTAGGAAATTCATCTTACATTTTTTATTTATTTATTTCAGACAGGGTCTCATTCTGTCACCCAGGGTGGAATACAGTGGCATGATCACAGCTCACTGAAGCCTCTAACTCCTGGGCTCAAGCGATCCTCCCATCTCAGCCTCCTGAATAGCTGGGACCACAGGTGCACACCACCATGCCTGGCTATATATTTTTTTAAATTTTTTGGTAGAGACAAGGTTTCACTTTGTTGGCTGGGCTGGTCTCAAATTCCTGGGCTCAAGTGATTCTCCCACCTCAGCCTCCCAAAGTGCTGGGATTACAGGTGTGAGCCACCACTCCCAGACTTCTTATGTTTTTTAATAGAATTTAAATTTAACAAGCTTAGTGACGACATGAGCTTCAAATTTCACATGTAATTTCTAGGTGTTCATTTGAATGTAGAATAAGGAATAAAGTTATCCTTATTTAAAAAAAAGTTAAATTAGGATTATGAAGAAAAGAATAACATGACCTCTAATAAATAAGAGTTTCCACTTATTGCATTTTTAAAAATTTTCAAGCTCCAAGTGAGGTAATTTACATGCACTTACCATGGTTCCACTCAATCTGGTCCTTGTTTATATCTCTTAACTTAATTGTAGAAGCACTCTTCCTACACACGCCTTATACTCCAGGCAGTCTGGCTTTTCTGTTCTTTGATCCACCAAGCTTGTTCTGACCTGAGAGACCTTATTGGCTGGGCTCCTCTGAAGGACCCAGCCTTTTGAAGACCTATTGGTGGGTCTCCAAAAGGTTGGCTCCTTCAGCTTTGTTCAGGCTTTATTCTATTCAGGTTTTAGCTCAAATATCACCTCTTCAGAGAGATCTCCTCTGACCATCCAGTCTAATGTGGCTCTTCCATCTGATCCCCAAACCCCTGGTTACATAATTGATTTGGACAGCTGATCTGTTTAGCTAGCCATGCATCACTCTCTGATACATATCACTCTGGAGGCTTTGCACTGGGTTACATAGGACAATTTTCCCAGGTAGACTGTAAAGTTTCTCTTACCAAATGCACGTGAGTTGTCATGCCCTCCTGTTTAGAGAAATTCCATGATTTATTATTTTGGAACATGAAGAAATCTTCTCTAATTGAATATATGTAATCCTCCAATTTACTAAGCATTTGGGGATTTTCATACTTAAGGCTTTTCAAAACAGTACACACCTATAAACCTGTGCCTTGAAAATGCTACGACTGGCAAGGCGCGATGGCTCATGCCTATAATCCTAGCACTTTGGGAGGCCGAGGTGGGTGAATCACCTGAGGTCAGGAGTTTGAGCCCAGCCTGGTCAACACAGTGAAACCCCGTCTCTACTAAAAATACAAAAATCAATCGGGCATGGTGGCAGGTGCCTGTAATCCCAGCTACTCAGGAGGCTGAGGCAGGAGAACCACTTGAACCTGGGAGAAAGAGGTTGCAGCGAGCCAAGATCACACCATTACACTCCAGCCTGGGTGAAAGCACGAAACTCCATCTCAAAAAAAAAAAGAAAAAGAAAAAGAGAAAATCCTTCATTTTCATTATTATATTTCATAATAAAATTACTCTGGAAAAAGGCAATGTGATCAACCCTACATGAGATAATGACTGACATTTATTTGAAATGATTAAGGAATGTAGAGAAACTGTATCACTAAATATCACAAAGGAAACATTTTAGGCCGTTTATAATATCCTTATTTTACTTAAGAATTTTAGGTGACCTTAATGTCAGAGGCAAAGGCTGAAGTTATACAAAATGGCCAGGCACAGTGGCTCACGCCTATAGTCATAGCACTTTGGGAGACTGAGGTGAGTGGATTGCTTGAGCCCAGGAGTTCAAGACCAGCCTGGGCTACATGGTGAAACCCCATCTCTACAAAAAATACAAATATTAGCTGCGTGTGGTGGTGCATGCTTGTAGTCCCAGCTACCTGGGAGGCTGAGGTGTGAGGATCATCTGAGCCCAGGAAGTCAAGGCTGCAGTGAGCCAAGATCACACCACTGCACTCCAGCCTGGCTGACAGAGCGAGACTCTGTCTCAAAAAGAAAAAAAGAAGTTAGACAAAATGATCTTGTTATACTTTTCCTCATATTCCTAATACATTGAATATTTTTATTCATTCATAAGTTTTTTAAGAAGTTTAAATATCTAGGTAATATACTCATAGTGAAGTAGAGTCTTCCGCATACACAGATTCAACCAAGAACAGGTCAAAAGTATGCGAAAAACATAAAAAATAAAAATAAAACATGACATACATTTAAAAATATAGGCTGGGCGCGGTGGCCCATGCCTGTAATCCCAGCACTTTGGGAGGCCGAGACAGGTAGATCACCTGAGGTCGGGAGTTTGAGACCAGCCTGACCAACATGGAGAAACTCTGTCTCTACTAAAAATACAAAATTAGCCAGGCGTGGTGGCACATGCCTGTAATCACAGCTACTTGGGGGGCTGAGGCAGAAGAATCACTTGAACTCAGGAGGCAGAGATTGCCGTGAGCCAAGATCAGCCATTGCACTCCAGCCTGGGCAACAAGAGCAAAACTCCATCTCAAAAAATAAAATAAAATAGTAAGAGTAATATAGTATAACAACTACTTACATAGCATTTACATTGTATTAGGTATTATCAGTAATCTAGAGATGATTTAACAGGAGGGTGCGTGTACATTATATGCAGATACGACACCATTTTTTTTTTTTTTTGAGACAGTCTCTGTCTCCCAGGCTGGAGTGCAGTGGTGTGATCTCGGCTCACTGCAACTTCCAGCTCCCGGGTTCAAGTGATTCTCCTGCTTCAGCCTTCCGAGTAGCTGGGATGACAGGTGCCCGCCACCACACCTGGCAAATTTTTGTATTTTTAGTAGAGACAGCATTTCACCCTGTTGGCCAGGCTGGTCTCAAACCCCTGACCTCAAGGGAGCCGCCCGCCTCAGCCTCCCAAAGTGCTGGGATTACAGATGTGAGCTACCGCGCCCAGCCACAACACCATTTCATAACTTGAGCACCTGCAGATTTTGGTGTCCATGCGGGATTCTGGAACCAATATCCTGAGGTTACCAAGGGATGACTATACAGATCTACCAGTCTGCCTTTATGTTCTCTTACCAAGGCTCACTTACAAAGTCAGTGACTACCGCCTTGCTTTCCACTTCACTTTTGCGGCAGAAAGAACAACTAATCAGCCAGTTCAGGTTTGAACCCTGACATTTATCACTAGTTAGATGTATAAAGGCAGGCCTGCTCTTAACCTTTCTGAGACTCAGAGGTTCTAAAAATTATTAGTCCTCATCATCATTTAAAAATAAAATTCTTAGAAAACAACACTCTCAGAATACTGCCCAGCTAGAAATAAACTTCCTCCTTCTATGTTAAAAAAAAATCTACAGACTTGTCCTTAAATGTTGAAATGACAGGATCAGCCTCCTAACAGGGCCTAAAACTACCCTCTAAATGTCAGAGCTCTGCAATTATACTTATATGCAGACAGGAATCTGAATATTTTATTAAGTTAGTCAACAAATACATATGGAATTTGCCCTGAACATGGCAGAAGCCAGAGGCCATGCAGGTCTACAAACTGAGGAAAACCCAGGCCTTGTCCTCGAAGAGATTATAACAATAGAAGACTATAAAAGAGGAGATATTCCTGGCCATGAAAATGTATAATACTACAGCCCAAGGCAGAAACGGTGAAAATGTTTCATGGCAATGAATTTTTCAAAGATTCAGTTTTCATTTTTTATGAATTATATTACATTTCAAAAATCATTCGCTCACATCTCACTGCTGTGGTTCAATTATTTTACTGTATGTGAGACATTGTTCTAAGTGCATGGTATATAGCAACTTATTTGAGCCTCAAAACAATCCTGTGGGAAAGTTGCCATTGGCATCTTCACTTCACAGATGAAAAAACTAAGGAACCGAGCTGGAAAAATTTGTCCAAGTTTACACAGCTAATAATTAGCATAGTTTGCACAGCTAAGAATTATTACACAGCTAATAACCTGGTCTTTGAATCTACAGAGTCAGTCTCTAGGGTCCAAACTTTTAATTATTCTGCTATACTACCTCTTGACATATTTAATATATCTTGGAAGTTGTACCATATCAACATGTAAAAACTTATTTGTTTTTACAGCTGCGAAGTATTCCATTGTATGGCAATATTATAATTCATTAAAATATCTCCTAATGACAAATCTTTTATTTGTTTCTTTTCTTTCTTTCTTTTTTTTTTTTTTTGAGACAGTGTCTTGCTGTGCTGCCCAGCCTGGAGTGCAGTGGCATGATCATGGCTCATTACAGCCTTGACTTTCCAAGCTCAAGTAATCCTCCCACCTCTGCATCCCCAGTAGCTGGGACACTCACCTCTGCACCCAGCTAAGTTTTATATTTTTCATAGAGAAAGGGTTTTGCCACGTTGCTCAGGCTGGTCTTGACTCCTGGCCTCAAGAGATCCTCTTGCCTCAGCATCTCAAAACGCTGGGATTACAGGTGTGAGCCACCTTGCCCAATCCCTTTTATTTGTTTCCAATCTTTTGCCATTGCTAATAACTATGCATCTGTTACAGGAAAGGGGTCTAGATCCAGACCCCAGGAAAGGGTTCTTGGATCTTGCTCAAGGAAGAATTCAGGACGAGTCCATAAAGCAAAGTGAAAGCAAGTTTATTAGGAAAGTGAAGGAATAAAAGAACGGCTACTCCATAGACAGAGCAGCCCCGAGAGCTGCTGGTTGCCCATTTTTATGATTACTTCTTAATTATATGCCAAACAAGGGTGGATTATTTATGCTTCCCCTTTTTAGACCATATAGAGTAACTTCCTGACATTGCCATGGCATTTGTAAACTGTGATAGCACTGGTGGGAGTATAGCTGTGAGGATGACCAGAGGTCACTCTCATCACCATCTTGGTTTTTGTGGGTTTCGGCTTCTTTACTGCAACCCGTTTTATCAGCAAGGTCTTTATGACCTGTATCTTGTGCCAACCTCCTATCTTAACCTATGAGTAAGAATGCCTTAACCTCCTGGGAATGCAGCCCAATAGGTCTCAGCCTCATTTTACCCAGCCCCTATGTAAGATGGAGTTGCTCTGGTTCAAATGCCTCTGACACTTCCATAAATAACTTAATGACTATATATTTTGTGGGCTATCACTGTCTATGATTCTCTGAGAGACAAGTCCATGATCATTGCAGAACCTTAAAGTAGTGGTACCACACCACTTATTTCATTACATCTCATGGATACAAAGCAGATTTGCTAAGTGCAATAAGAAGGGTGAAAACAAACTGAACAAAGTGATAAAAGAAATCGCATCGGCCGGGCGCGGTGGCTCACGCTTGTAATCCCAGCACTTTGGGAGGCCGAGGCGGGCGGATCACGAGGTCAGGAGATCGAGACCACGGTGAAACCCTGTCTCTACTAAAAATATAAAAAAAAATCAGCCGGGCGTGGTGGCGGGCGCCTGTAGTCCCAGCTACTCGGAGAGGCTGAGGCAGGAGAATGGCATGAACCCGGGAGGCGGAGCTTGCAGTGAGCCGAGATTGCGCCACTGCACTCCAGCCTGGGCGGCAGAGCAGGACTCCGCCTCAAAAAAAAAAAAAAAAAAAGAAATCGCATCTTTGGCCGGGCGCGGTGGCTGATGCCTGTAATCCCAGCACTTTGGGAGGCCAAGGTGGGCAGATCACCTGAGGTCAGGAGTTCGAGACCAAACTGCCCAACATGGCGAAAACCCATCTCTACTAAAAATACAAAAATTTAGCCGGGCGTGGTGGCAGGCTCCTGTAATCCCACCTGCTCAGGAGGCTGAGGCAGGAGAATTGCTTGAACCCGGGAAGCAAAGATTGCAGTGAGCCGAGATCGCACCACTGTTCTCCAGCCTGGGCGACAACAGCAAAACTCTGTCTTAAAAAAAAAAAAAAAGAAAGAAAGAAAGAAAAAAAAAAGAAATCGCATCTTTTGGGACAAGATGAAGTTCTTGCAGGTCTTGAAGCATGGACTACAACAGGTTATGGCCACAGTAGCCTCTGCGGCTCTCTACAGATTTTATTTATTTATTTATTTATTTATTTTTTGAGACGGAGTCTCACTCTGTTGCCCAGGCTGGAGTGCCCAGGCTGGGCGCCATCTTGGCTCACCACAACCTCCGCCTCCCGGGTTCAAGCTATTCTTCTGCCTCAGCCTCCTGAGTAGCTGGGATTACAGGCACCTGCCACCATGCCCAGCTAATTTTTGTATTTTTAGTGGAGATGGGGTTTCACCATCTTGGCCAGGCTGGTCTCAAACTCCTGACCTCGTGATCCACCCGCCTCGGCCTCCCAAAGTGCTGGGATTGTAGGCGCGAACCACCCCGCCTGGACTCTCTACAGATTTTCATCACGGAAAATGTGAAAGTTGGTATGTTATATGAAAGGAAAATAAATCTTGGGGCCCCAAAATCACTAAGCCAAGTGAAAAGTCAAGCTGGGAACTGCTTGAATAGAATATTTGAATATTTGAATAGAATAGTTCCCATTCTATTCAAAGTCATCCCTCTGCTCATTGAGATAAATGCATATCTGATTGCCTCCTTTGGAGAGGCTAATCAGAAACTCAAAAGAATGCAACCATTTGTCTCTTATCTACCTGTGACCTGGAAGCCCCCTCACCATTTAGAGATGTCCTGCCTTTCCGGACCGAATCAATGTTCGTCTTATATGTATTGATTGATGTCTCATGTCTCCCTAAAATGTGCAAAACCAAGCTGTGCTTGGACCACCTTGGGCATATGTCCTCAGGACCTCCTGAGGCTGTGTCACAGGTGCGCATCCTTAACTTCGGCAAGATAAATTTCCTAAATTGACTGAGACCTATCTTAGATTTTGGGGGCTCACAGGAGGGAAAGACAAATATGGAAACAAGTATTTTGAAGGCAACAAGCAGTTTTTGTACATACCACTGAAATAAGTGGCAAAAATCCACATTATGGGATGTGGATGGAGACACGGAGCCCCTCAAATGGTATAACTGGCTTCATTCACAGATGACCCTCCAGCAACAGAACTACCTACTGTTCGTAAATTCAGCTGGGCAAATCATAAATTCAATATGAATGACACTCATGAACAATATGTACCTCATTCCACCACTAAAAGAAGATTCAAGAGTAGGTCCCACCTTCAACACCGTACAAGACAATGAAAAACAGTTTAAATATGCAAAATGTGGGGCTTTTCATGTAATTTCACTTTTACTATTTAATATTCACTTGATTAATATTGTCTGACTAAGTCATGTAAAAGGGAGTAACACTTGAGCTAGGCCTTAAAATATGGAGAAGTAAATTTATACAGGTAAATGAGGTAGATAGATTTCATAGTAATAAAACAACCAGAGGCATATTTCACAGATATTAGGATACTAGAGTGATCCTGTATTTTAAGTGCATGTACAGGTCTAAAGGCTTAAAATTGAACAATATTGTTTTTGAGGTTAATAGTTAAAAGAAATAATAAAGCAGGTCCTACAAGAGTTAGAAATAAATTTTCATGCTACCATAAAAAATTTCCTAAACCACTGACATAGCACACTAATGTATTCAAATGTGCCCATGCAGCTGGAGGAGATACTGCCACAACAGTTGGTATAATCACAGATGGAAGGATTATAATAGAAGTATAAAAGCAAAAGGGGATAAAGCAAAACTGAATGGCCTTAAATTAGGTGGTAAATCATTTCCATTTTAAATCTTGTAGTTCAGAATTCAAACCAAGGTCCCCTGTTTGAGAAAACCGATGGGAAATTTAGTAAACGTCATTCAGAAGGCACTGAAAAAGAACACTGCTTTTATAATGGAAAAATATTTCAAATCACCTTAAAGTTCAATGGTAGCAGAATACTTAAGGAAATCATAGCACTACAACTTGAGGAAACAAGTCATTGAATATTGTAAACAGATGACATGGACATCTGGTATTTTTGTCTACCTAGCATCCCTGCTTTCCTTTCCAGTGACAGCATCCCTTTGTCTATTGTGGAACTGTGCCTCCTTCACCCTAATCATTTAATTTCTAGGGTACTTTCCTCTGTCAAAGGTGTGGGCAAGTGACCCAGGCCTGACCACTCATAGTAATCTGTCTCCACAGCCACAGTGATTAGGCTGAGTGTTAGTCATATGACTCAAGTTGGGCCAATCAGAGCGTTTTCCTGGGAAATTGCTAGAAGAAAGCTTCTGTTTCACTTGGGTTGGTAAACTGCGGTATTATAAGGTTGAAACTCCCTTCAGCTGCAGTTCTTGAAAATGAAGCCAACACAGCAGAAAGCAGATCTGAGAGAAGGAGAGAAAATCCTGATGGTATCATTTGACTTCCTAAACCTGTTCATCTCAAAGCAGTACAACAACCCTTGTCTTTAGAGTTAAGAAAGTCAATACAACCCTTCTCCCACACCCTTTTCTTTTTTTTCATTTTTTTTTTGTTAAGTTAGGGTTTGAGGCATCTTTTTAATGTAATTCCAGCACTTTGGGAGGCCAAGGTAGGTGGATCACCTGAGGTCAAGAGTTTGAGACCAGCCTAGCCAACATGGTGAAACCCCACCTCCACTAGAAATACAAAAATTAGCCACGTGTGGTGGCACGCGCCTATAGTCTCAGCTACTTGGGAGGCTGTGGCAGGAGAATTGCTTCAACCCGGGAGGCGGAGGTTGCAGCGACCCGAGATCGTGCCACTACACTCTAGCCTGGGTGACAGAATGAGACTCCGTCTCAAAAGGAAAAAAAGAAAAGAAAAGAAAAGAAATTGTATCTAGGCTATTACTACAACTACATAAAATTTTGTTGCTTTTTTGTTTGTTTGGGTTTTTTTTTTTTTTTTTTTGTCCTTAAATAGCATAGGTTCATGAATCAGGATAACTTTACTTTGGCCCCAGGTCAGGTCCCCCAAAGGGTTTCCCAGCAGTCAAGTCACAGAGTCTCCTGCTGAGTCACCACGAAGCAGACCTCTACCTTGAGAGGCCTTGTTATCACCCCAACCCTTGACTTCTTCTGGTACCACCATCTCCTGTCACCTGAGCTACATAAAATTTTGAATTCATATTGACTACTTGCATCTAATGGCTAGGATGCAGTGATGCTGCTAAACACCCTACAATGCACAGGAGAGCCCCCAGGAAAAAACAATTATCTAGCCCTAATGTCAATAATGCCACTATTGACAAACCTTGGCAGAAGGGTAACAGGGTGATTTGTTTTCCTTAAAAAAGGTCTGTTGTTGGCTGGGCATGGTGGTGCACGCCTGTAGTCCTACCTGCTCAGGACTAGGCATAAGGATTGTTTGAGCCCAGGAGTTCGAGGCTGTAGTGAGCTGTGATCACACCACTGCACTTCAGCCTGGGCAACAGAGCAAGACCATGTCTTAAATTAAAAAAAAAAACAACCTGTAGTCTGCTCATCTGCTCATTAGAAGGAAAGGAGGAAAGGAAGGGAAGGAAGAAATGGAAAAGAAAGGAAATAAAGGGATAGAAGGCCATGGGAGAGAAGATGATAAAAAATCAGACATAAAGATAATTGAAAGTAAAGATACCTTATTTCTACTCCCATCTCTACAATTGACTGCCAGCGTGACCTCGACAAGCCACAGATTCTTTGGGAGTCGGTTTCCTCACTGGTAATATAGGGAATGGAGCCAGTTAGCCTGCTTCTGAGGTTCTTTCAGTTCAAAACTTCTATGACATTATCTTGGATAGTCAAGCAGTCTTAGGAAAAAAATAAGTTTTAATGCTGTATGTGCTCATAGCTATCTTTCTTTTAACATAGAGACCGGGTCTCACTGTGTTGCCCAGGCTAGTCTTGAACTCCTCAACTCAAGCAATCCTCTCTTGGCCTCCCAGAGTGCTGAGATTACAGGCGTGAGCCACCACAACCGGCCCTCATGGCTGGTTTTAAGTCGTGGCATTTTGTGCTATCATGTACACAGTATAGGATTTCTGTTTTTATCAACATTTTTGGCATAAGTCACAGTGCCAGTTTAAAAAATTCAGGCCCCATTGTTAGACTTTTTGTGAGGCGTTGACAACAGAAAAAAGTAATATCCATTTTTTCAGTGCTTTTCTGTCAATATTTCAATTTTTTTTAATTAAGAAAGAATACATAGATCTGAACTCTCTTTAAAATTATCTGTTATGGGTATAAATGGGCAGGGAAACTGGCTTGGAATAAAGCAAATTAAAGAGACATAAAAAAAAAACCAAACTGACTCTCCAGTCTAGCACATAAGGAGCTTAGAAGTTGCTGCTCTGTCCTAACAAGTAAAAGTCTGAACAAGCTGAAAAAAAATCAACAATATTTTTAGATCTATTACAGAGGTGAAGTCAAAGGGCTAAGTGCTGCCCCTAAAACTGACAAGACAGACAGGTAAATGCAGAGAATCACAACTTAGCAGAACAGAAACCACCCCAAGAACTAGTGCTGGAGTAGGAAAAGTGGAACTGTAATTCACAAACTACTGGAAACTAGGTATAGACAAACGTGAGTTTAAATCTCCAGGGGGACCCAGTCTTGGGGGCCCCCACACTTTGGGAAGCTTTACTTCCAGGCGTCTGACCTGGTTCTTACAGTGAATTTTGGAGAAAAATCCCCTCATGCTTCCTGCAGGGGGAGGAGGGGGAGGAGGACAGCACATCTACTAACTGAAATATCTAGACATTCTAGGAATATCCAGACTTTGCAAGGGGGTATAGCAAACAGAAGTGATAAAAAGAAAGGAAAGAAAGAAAAGAAAGAAGAAAGAAAGAAAGAAAGAAAGAAAGAAAGAAAGAAAGAAAGAAAGAAAAAAGAAAGAAAGGAAAATAAAAGAAAGAAGAAAGAAAGAAAGAAAGAAAGAAAGAGAAAAGAAAGAAAGGAAAATAAAAGAAAGAAAAAGAAAGAAAAGAAAGAAAGAAAGAAAGAAAGAAAGAAAGAGAGAGAGAGAGAGAGGGAGGGAGGGAGGGAGGGAGGAAGGAAGGAAGGAAGGAAGGAAGGAAGGAAGGAAGGAAGGAAGGAAGGAAGGAAGGAAGGAAGGGTGGATCTTGGATCATGACATCAGCAAGATGGTGGAATAGGACTTTGCAGCACTTATCCCCTCATAGAAACATCTATTTGAACAACTCTCCATGCATGAAAATATCTTCATAACAGCTAAGGAATTCATTTGAGAGATTATAGCACCTGTGTGTAGCAGAGAATTTCAAAAGGACCCACTGAAGAAAGTAGGAAGAACAGTTTCACATTTTCTGCATCACATCACCCCTCCAAGCCAGGCAACATAACATGGAGAGAGATATCCTCCAAGTGGGGGAAGGAGAGTAAAGTGAGTCCCAGACTTTGCCACAGGCCCGGCACCAGCGTTGCTCCAGTGAAACTCAGTGCCAGGCTGGCTCCCACAGCCCTAGGCTCCAAGCTGGTACCTGCAGACTAAGCCTCCAGGCCTGCCCCAGTGGCAGACTAAACCCCACAACTCCAGGCTCCAGGCCAGTCCCCACAGATACAGGCTCCAAGCCACCCAGAACCAGGCCAGTCCCTGCTGCCCCAGGCTCCAGGCTAGCCCCAATAACTCCATGCTCCAGCAAACCCAGGATACAAGCAGACCCTAGGAGACTCCAGCCCCTGATACCCCAGGCACTGGGGGTGAGCACCCTCATGTAAACTATGGACTTTAGGTGGTAATGATGTGTCAATGTAGATTCATCAGTTGTAACAAATGCACCACTGTGGTGCTGGATGTCCATAGTAGGGGAGGTTGTGTGTCTGTGCGGATGGGGAGCATATATGAACTCTCTATACTTTCCACTCAATTTTGCTATGAACCTAAAACTGCTCTAAAAATAAAGGTTATTAAATTAAGAAAACATCAGTGTGTAGGACTTATATGTGCTCATATGAAAACTGGATATTTATATGTGTTTATATGAAAATATCTTCTATTATAGAATGTTTCCACCCATCTAAAAATATGCAGTGTATATTTGTAGAAAATTTCTAAAACCATACCTGTGAAATGATTCACAGTATTTGCACAATGGGGTCAGAGATGGAATATAGTCTAAGCTCCATGAGACATCCTTTTTTACTTTTTGCATTTCTAACATGCACATATATTAATTTCTAATAAGAAAATGTTTTTAAAAAGCAAGAAAAGAAGTAACTTGTGACAATTAGGGAAATGTGAATATAGACTATATATTAGATGATATTGAATTTAAACTGTCCTTAAAAATATGTGTATCCACCATGGAATACTATGCAGCCATAAAAAGGAGTGATATAATTTCTTTTGTGGGAGCATGGATAGAGCTAGAGGCCATTATCCTTAGCAAACTAATGCAGTAACAGGAAACCAAATACCGTATGTTCTCACTTGGAAGAGGGAGCTAAATGATGAGAACTTATGAATACAAAGAAGGGAACAATAGACACTGAGGCCTCCTTGAGGGTGGAGGGTGGGAGGAGGGAGAAGAGTAGAAAAAATAACTAATGGGTATGAGGCTTAATACCTGGGTAATGAAATAATCTGTACAACAAACCCCCATGACACAAGTTTACCTTTATAACAAACCTGCACATGTATCTCCAAACCTAAAGTAAAAGTTAAAAATAGATAAACGATAAATGAAAAAATTAAAATACAAAAAAATTTTATCGAGTAGAAAAATTGATGCAACATATAAATATTTGACGGATCTAGGTGAAGAGTATACATGTATTCATTGTTTTCTTCTTTCAACTTTTCTATGGGTTTGAAAATTTACTTTTGAAACCAACCAAAAAGAAAACACACCTGTAATCTCAAGGTTGTAAAGTCTCTTGAAGTTCTAAACAACTTCTTCAATGTTTCTAATGAAGAATAGACTGTAGTATGAAAGCGGAAAGCCTCAGATGACCTCATTTACCCACATCAACTGATCTGTGCAACTGCTGCACATTATTTTGTAAAAACAAAACATTCATTGATAAAGGAAATAGATTATTAACTTTCAATTAAATGTGATAATAAAGGAAATTTGGTAATCATGTAAACACTGATTATCAAGCAAACAAAATAAGCCAGAAAAATACAGGATATTTTCAGGAAATGCACTTGCCCAATTATCCCCATGACTTATTTTCATATCTCCAGTTTCAGTAGAAAAAATTATCTCCCCTCGCTTCTCCCAAATTCAAGCCCTGAAAATTAGTGTAAAAGATGTCATGATATTTTAACATGTGATGAGCATTATTGTATAGTGTATGATAAAACATTTTTGTACATGATGTCTACATCATGGAAATGTTAAATAGGTTTTCACATATAAGACTAATTTGTAAGTACATCAGAGGCATAGAGGTCATTACAATTTCAGCATTATTTGTCAACCAGTTTAGTTATGAAGGAGAAAGGCAAGACACTATGCTTGACTGGTGCAGATATGCCATCCTAGCCAATTATATAGGATTTCTGTTAAGTCAAAGACACTGAGAGCTCCTACCTCAGGATAGCAGCTGGAACAAAAATGTATAATACTACAAGAGGCAGTAGTCATACTGCCAATTAGTTGCAGAGGTGGACTGGAACTGTTTTCTCAAGTCACTCAAATAAAAGTGCTCAGAGAATACGTGTTTTATCCTCTAGGAATCAATGCACTTCCTTCTGCCTGCAGAAAGGAAACAAATACCATCTGCATCATCTTTTAAACCATAATGTGTGTCTCTTAGCAAAGGTAGGAGATAGGCTTTATTTTAAAATATCTAACTCCAATATCGTTCCCATATGTGTTCCCACTGAATGATTCTAATAAATCATAGGGTTGAACAAATTATTCTGGACCAATTTTAACGAAGGTAGTAAATGTCATCATTTAGATTACATATTTCTCAAGGGCAGGGACTATATCTTACACCTCTTGATGTCTCTCTTTCCAGGGCAGTGCCCTACAGATTTGATAAAAGAGATTACTGATGATGTTTAAAATAATGATAATGTTGATAATCACTTCCTGCAATGGAAATAAAGAGAACTGCTAAATCTAGCAACCCAACAGAATTTTGGGAAGACAATAGGTTTTTTTTTATAGTTTAAAAAAAAATTTCCTCAAGAGTCTATTGTTTGAAGAGTTTAGCAAAGGTTATAAAATTTAATTAACTCAGAGAGAGTGAAGAATACTTGAGAAGATTTTATTTTCCCTTCATAATTGCAATCGATACGATAAAATTGTCCTCAAGCAGTCATTCCTGTCACATTAGCATAAACAGTTAGTTTGAAGTCTCAAATGATATATTCTCCCATTGTCTCATGTTTCTTGACTGTTAAGGTTAATAGAAAGGGCCTACATTCATTAGAATAACATTGTACTAAAAATATAATCTGACCCAATTAGCGAAAGAAGCTCTTGTCTGCTATACATGGTAATTCCAGTTATAGGCAGCAGAGGTAGTTGTTTTCACAGGAAACATGAGATACTAATTATTCATGTGAGTTTCTCTCCTAATTTTAATTTAAAATGTTAAAGTCTTATATATTATTGATCTTTTGTATTACGATTCCTTTCTCTCTCTCTCCTTTTGCCCTTGCTTTAACAAATTATGTTTTACTATACAGGTCAACACTGTTAATTACTTTTTGTTTACTCACTGTTTAACTCTCCCGTCGAGTCCCCAATTACTATGACAAGCATAAATATCCCGGGGTGGACACTATTACAATTATACCACTTTATAAAATGACGGTTTTTTCTTACTCCTGTAAGAAGATTACAAATTGAATGTTGAATAATCATGATGTAGAAAACACTGTGGGAGGCGGTATGGGAAAAATAAAGATGAACACATGTTTACCCCAGGATAAGAGGTTTAAACCAAGAGCTTGTAGATAATGAATTCAAAACATTCACCTCTTAAAACTATTTAATTCCAAATCCTTTCATGTGACTATCTTAGTGCCATGGTGTTCTGAGATTAATCTTTAGTGTTCATGTTCAAAAGGACAAGCACCAAATATCCATGTTGACCTATATTTGGTCCCTTTCTTCTCCCCACTAACATGGCTGCTAGGCCAATTAGCTGTTTATTGCACAATCAGTGGGACTTGGGGTAAACTGCTTAACTACTCTCATCCTTAATATATCCAGTAGTAAAGAAAAATGAAAATAATCATATGAGTTTTGGAGGATTAGAGTGGTGACCCAATGAGATCTAGAACATGAAAGTATCGCTACTGTGCCTGGCACTTATAGGTGATAAATAAGTATTTGTTCTTTTCCTTTTTCTGAGCATCTCCCAGTAGCACATCTACTAACTGAAATATCTAGACATTCTAGGAATATCCAGACTTCGCAAGGGGGTATAGCAAACAGAAGTGATAATACTAGGCTGATGCCAATGATCATTGTGGCTGCTGCTTTGCTCACTTCAAAGCTTATCTGTGAGATAATGTTTTTCTATTTAACTTATATCCCTTCCCCCGATCTGCTCCTCAACCCCTACTGCCACTCTGAGAATCCTAACACCCCAAGGCTCATTTCCCATCGAGTACCCTACTTTCATCAAGTTCAGCTGCTAAAAAACAGTGGGAGCTATCACATAGCAAAGCACACAAATGTTGATAAAGGAATAATTTAGCTGATACCCTGAGAGCAAAGGCAGAAATGACAATAACTATTTAACATATTTCATTTTTGTCCTATGTAAAAGTTGCGATTGATATGATAAAATTGTCCTCAAGCAGTCATTCCTGTCATATTAGCATAAACAGTTAGTTTGAAGTCTCAAATGATATATTCTCCCATTGTTTCATGTTTCTTGACTGTTAAGGTTAATAGAAAGGGCCTACACTCATTAGAATAAAATTCAACTAAAAATATAATCTGATTTTTATGAGAGAACAAGTAATTTCAAGTATTTTAATTATGGTAAAAATCATTTTAAGACATTGCCAAAGAGGCACGAGATGGTGATAGGATCCTATTAAACTAGGCCATTGATTGTTTTTATCATATCTATGATGAACTGTAACATTTTTACTTCACTGAAGTAGATATGAGTACGTGCTGTCTTCATATGTTTGAAACCCTAGGCAAATCAGTAAGAATAGTCCATTGTTTTTACCCTCTTTAAATACAGGGACCAAATAAATAATTGAACCAAAAAGTGTTTCTGTTATACTAATCCTGCACTTAGTTAAAAATTAATATAGAAAAATCTCTGGAATTACAACACAAAAGCTATATTGAAGACAGCCTTTGTTAAAAGGCTAACTTTTCCAAGTCACCTATAGTTTCAAATATCCTTTAAAAATAAATTCTGAGGCCCATGTCTGTGGCTCCTGCCTGTAATCCCAGCACTTTGGGAGGCCAAGACAAGAGAATCACTTGAGCCCAGGAGTTCAAAACCAGCCTGGGCAATATAACAAGTCCTCATCTCTACAAAATTAAAAAAAAAAATTAAAGTAAAAGACTTCTACCAAAATTGAAGTAGCAAGTGCTAACATAACTATAACATTTTGGAATAGGCTTACCAAAAACATGCCTTCTGGGTCATTTTTATTCAGTGAATTTTTTTTTTTTTTTGTCTGGAAAGATAGTGCAAATGTATGACCTGATTTTATTTTTGCTGTTGAACTCAAGAGAATACAGTTAAACCTAACAATTGCTTGAGTTCAACAATACTAAATAGCTAAACAGCTGAAGTGGTATTGATTAATTATTCATGAAAATGTAATCTTGATGATAATTTAACATTATTTGGCAAAGAGCTTAATTTGCTATCTAAAAATTATTATTTCCAATTAGAAAGTCTTACTCCAAATAATGTTGTAGTGTGTTATGTAGGAACAAAAAATTATTTTGAAATGGCTGGAGGCAAAAACTGAATAACTCTCTGAGCCCAGCAAGTCATAACATTTCAATATAATCTAACGAGTAGAGTGAATCAGTAACGCAGTATCATTGTCGCCTGTTTTTTCTCTTCTCCCTGGCACTACAGCAAAGCACAAAGATTGGAATATTGAGCATTTCAGCAAAGAGCCAAGGTAATTTAAATTTTTATTGCTACATTTGGTCCTTGGCTTTAAACAAGCCAAAAAAGAACCCTCAGAAAAAGTAATTTACTAAATCATGGTGCCAATCAGATCATGAACAACCAAACTGCAATGCTTGGCTTTCCTTGGGTTTTGTCTGTGTTGCTAAGAGATTAGACAAGTCTGACTGACAAGCAATATTTTGCAGAAAAGGAGTTGAGAATGCTCTATTGGCAAGGCAGAGGTTGAGGTATAGAGACTAATGCTATCTTCTTATTTTGTAACTAAGATGACTTTGCTGGGCCTCTTGCCTTAATTGCCCTTGGGATGATTGACATTGGCTCCAAGCTCCCAGGATACAGACTAATCCATTTGGTGAGGCTCCTGGAAACTTGCTAGCCAGCTTAGATCAATGGCCAACAAAGATTCAATGATTCCTTAGAGGAGCCATCAGTGAAATAAAATGTTAATCTTCAGGGTAAAATACACACACATACACACACCCAAGCACACACACACAATGAAATTTCCTTAAGAGAAGGAACCATGCCTTATTCATGTTTGCAGGATTGTAAAGATTAAATGGGTTGATGCATGCCAAAGAAACTTAGAATGGTACTTGGCAAAGGGTAATCAGTAAATATTTAGCAGTTGCTCTTTTTGTTTATATCCACTGTGTTCAGTACAGTAACTGTTATATAATAGAAAACCAATACACTTTAAATGATTTTTAAATGAATATAGATTTATTATTTGTCTCCACTTTGTTAGATGCCCATTGAAGAGAATTCAAATTTAATATTTCAACTAAAAAAAGAATATATTATCTTTAAAAATTTTGAAAACCACTGCGGCAGAGGATGGAGAGTCAGCAAAGACTTTAAAAAAGAGGATAATATGATTAGGGTTCTCTTTTTTTAGGTGGGACAGGGTCTCACTGTCACCCAGGCTACCATGCAGTGGTGCAATCATGGCTCACTGCGGTCTTGACCTCTGGGGCTCAAGCAATCCTCCCACCTCAGCCTCCTGAGTAGTTGAGTAGCTGGGACCACAGGCATGAGCCACTATGCCTGGCTAATATTTTTTTTTAATTTTGTAGAGATGAGGACTTGTTATATTGCCCAGGCTGGTTTTGAACTCCTGGGCTCAAGTGATTCTCTTGTCTTGGCCTCCCAAAGTGCTGGGATTACAGGCAGGAGCCACAGACATGGGCCTCAGAATTTATTTTTAAAGGATATTTGAAACTATAGGTGACTTGGAAAAGTTAGACTTGAAGCAGATAAACCAGAATGATGAATATGATATCCAGATCTGAGAAAATAAGATCTTGAATTAAGGCAGTGGTAATAAGGATTAAAAAAAAGATGTCAGACTAGTGAGATATATAGGATATGGAGGTTATAGGATTTAATGACCAATTCCAAGGTGAGAGTGAAGAAGTCACAGAGAATAAATCACCTGCCTCTGACTTGGGAAACAGAATAGAGAGTGACCCTTAACTAGAGTAGGTTATTCACAAAACAGAGAAAAGTTGGTGAGAGAAATAGTTAAACTTTAATTATGTTAAGTTAGAAGCACCACTGGGACATTCAGATAAAATGTTCCAAGGCAGCAGGATATAATAATCTGAGGATCAGAACTGAAGTCTGAGACAGGGATAGAAATTTGGAAATCATTGGCAAAAAATGTGAGGTCATCCACACTGATGAGATCAACCACAAAGAAGGATAGAATAAAGAGAGAAGAGGCTTAAGGAGTAGGCAGAGGGATGAGGAAAGGAGCTACAGCCAACTTGTCGGCAGGGAAGAGGAGAATAAGGAGAGCAAGACCAAGGGAGTTACCAGGTTAGTGTTCAAGAGAGAAGGAGAGACATAAGTAGTAACAAATACTGTAGAAGTCAAGTGAAACATGAAATGAAGGTGAAACTTATCCACTGGGCACAGTGTAGGAGCTTAATAATATTTGATAAATTGGATATATAAGCTACTACACACAAAGCGAATCATTGCTGATCTTGCCTCAAATCTACCCTCTTAATTATCTACACTAAACATTTTTTCCAAATCTTTTAGTCCCTTGAAGATAAAAAATACTTTGATTTAAACTTTATCCAGAATATACTGGGCCTTCCTAACCCTCATGCTTTCTTGTATGCCATTCACCCTGGCTAAAATACAATTGATCTATGTCTCTGCTTATACCAACCTACTGACCTCTCACACCTGGATCAAATCCCAACTTCCCCATTCAGTCTTCCATGATTTTCCCAAACAGAAGTAATCATCACCTCCATAAAACTCCCAAAGGGGCTGTGTGTGGCGGCTCACGCCTGTAATCCCAGCACTTTAGGAGGCTGAGGTGGGCGGATCATGAGGTCAAGAGAGCGAGACCATCCTGGCCAACATGGTGAAACCCTGTCTCTACTAATAATACAAAAATTAGCTGGGCGTAGTGGCATGTGCCTGTAGTCCCAGTTACTCCAGAGGCTGAGGCAGGAGAATCACTTGAACCTGGGAGGCAGAGGTTGCAGTGAGCCGAGATTGTGCCACTGCACTCCAGCCTGGTGACAAAGCGAGATTCTGTCTTAAAAAAAAAAAAAAAAAACATACACACACACACACACACACACACACAACTCCCAAAGGACCATTTTTATCTACATCAGTAAATTGTCAAGTTAATGTTTTTACTTATAACATTATCATATTCTATTTTTCTCTTGTTCCTTGAACAAAAATTTTTATCTTGTATTATAAATTAAGTTTGTAGGTGTCTGTATCTTGCCTCCCATCTAGATGATAAATTCCTGGAAAACAGGGATAAGACCTCATAATTTTCTCTATTCCAAATATTTACTGAATGCCAAAAAATGTGTGAAGCTCTGGTAGAGATACCAGGGATAGTATTGTAAATAAGACAGGCAACATCTTACTGTCATGGAGTTTATATTCTGCTGGACATACTTGAGCTTATTATGTCCCTCAGCTCCTTCTCACCCACACTATCAGAACAATATACCTTACTGTTCCTGGGTTCATGAACCCAATGTCCTTTATAATATCCTTTATAAACATTTCCTAACCCTAGACTTCTAATATGACAGATACTGAAGTAAAATAAGGGACATCTAATTGAGTTATGAAGATCACTTTAACATATAGACTTTAGAGTCAGATTTTAGTTGAAATATTAGATGTGCCATTTACTAGATGGGTGACTGAAAACAATTTTTTGTTGTTGTTGGTTTTTGAGACAGGGTCTCACTCTGTCACCCAGGCTGAAGCACAATGACACACTCAAAGCTCACTGCAGCCTTGAGTGAGGCTCAAGTGATCCTCCCACCTCAGCATCCCTAATAGCTGGCACTACAGGCGTGCACCACCGCTGCTGGCTAATTTTTGTATTTTTTGTAGAGCTGGGGTTTCGCCATATTGCCCAGGCTGGTCTTGAACTCCTGGGCTCAAGCAATCTGCCTGCCTCAGTCCCCCAAAGTGCTGGGATAAAAAGTGTGAGCCACTATGCCCGGCCTGAACACAATTTTTAACTTTTTTGAGCTTCAGTTTTTTCATCATAAGAATTGTAATAATACCTATCATCCAGAATTACTGTGAAAGTCAAATGAAATAATTACATAGCTGCTAAGAATACATGTTAGTTATGTTAAAAGTATCTTTAAAATTAAGAGGTCATTGCTCTGAAGAAGGAAGAGTAGTGAGGGGAGTCTAGCTCTACCAAATATTGAAACATTTTATAGTTACAGTAACCAAAATAATATAGTTCTAGAATATGAAAAGAAAAATATGAATAAAATATACCAGAAAGCCTGGAAATAGGCCCCAATACGTATGAAAACAGAGTATTGTCCTTAGTTGGGGAAAAAGGTCACACTCTGGTCTTCCTGTGGTTGTACCACTTTTGGCAGGACAAAGCGATATGCCTACCTGAAACCTGTCACCTCCCTTCACCTCACTTTGGTTACCCAAACTTTCATTGGCATTGCCTGACTCAATGTCCCAAGACCACTTCAAGGACTGTGTTAGCCTTTCCCCTTCTCCATCCTCCTGAGAGTGGCCATGAAACCTTTATTGTACCCATAAGCCCCTTGATTAACTTAGAGAGTTCATCACTCTTTCCTCTTTGACACACTTTCTTCACTTGGCATCTGGCTCACCATTCTCTCTTGGTTTTTCACCTGACTCACTTACTTACTTGGTCTCCTTTCCTAGTTCCTCCTTATATCCCCAACATTTGAATTCCCAAGTACCTCAGTCTCAGTCTTCAGTCTTCTTCTGTCATTGCAGTCCATTACTAAATTATCTCATTCCATCACATGGTTTTAAATAACATCCATAAACTGACAACTTTCAAATTGATATTTCTAGCCCTGACACCTCCCTTGAAATCTTCTCTTACATATCCAGGTATCTATTTGATATCCTCATGTAAATGTCTAAATAGGCATCTCAAATTTATGCCCAAACGTTTACAAAACTAAACACTTTATTATCTACTACCTTGGCCAACTTTTTTCTACAGCCTTTTCCCATGGTAGCAAATGACAAAATCTATTCTTCCCAGATGCTCAGGCCAAAACCTCAGTCATTCTTGTATCTTCTCCTTCCTTTGTGTTTCATGTCCAATCCATTAGCAAATCCAGTAGACCTTACTTACAACATTTGTCTGGAATCTGATCATTCTTCACCCCACTGCCACTACTAATCAAATATAATTTGCCATCCTCTCTCACCTGGGTTACTCATCTGGATCAGCAAGTTTTATCTGTAAAGGGTCAGATAGTAAATATTTTAGGCTTTGCAGACTATACAGTCTCTGTTCCAACCACTCAACACTGTTCTTGCAGGCCTGAAGCAGCCATAGACAATACTTACGTGAACAGGTGTGGCTGTGTTCCAGTAAATCTTGATTTACAAAAACAGGCATTGGGCCAGATTTGGCCAGCAAGCCATAGTTTGCCAGCTCCTGACCTGGATGACTGCACAGCCCCCTAACTAGTCTCTGTCTTTCTACCTTTCCTCCTAAAATTGAGACATGGGTGAAGGTGATAGCTTTGAATAACAGGGAAGAAAGGAAAGATGAGTAAAAATATAGGTGAATTTGCAAGTGTGAACAGAAAATGGAGATCATCCACAGCTGTATTTTCTTGGTTAAATAGTACAAAGATCAGCTGTTGAGCATGAAAGGGCTTGAGTTGGGTGGAGTTATAAATACAGTGACCACATGAACTATGATATTCCTTCTGTGCCCCATCCTGCAAAGATGTTTACTCTGTTCTTCAGACACACTGAATTCCTCTTTTTCACAGGCTTCTGAGAATGCTGTCCTGTCTCCCTGGAACATCCTCCCCTCTCCATCCTGGCTGACTTCTGACTATTGCCTACTTGTCAATCCAAACTCAGCTTAGGTAGCACTGCTTCAAAGACTTTTCTCATTATCCTCTTGCTTGGCTTAGATTCAGAAATTCTCCTTTGAGCTCCCATAGTACATGGCACAGGTTCTTAAGCCTTGTTTGTCCTGAAGTCCTCATGTGATTTTGTTAAGTCTGCAGAAGGAATAAAGCAGTAAAACCCTCTCCTATGGAATGGGATAGAGTTTTCCTGAGGGAGAAGTAAGTGGTGTTAGATTGAGAAGCTTGAAGAAAAGTGCTATGAAGAAGCAGAGGTCAACACAGCCAAATCAGAAGGAGAAAGAGCAAGTCCATGGAGATAATTCCCTGTAAACATCTAAGTCCAGGGAAGATTGTATTAGTCAGGGTACCAATAGGAAAGAGATTGTACTCTTAAACTAACATGAAATCGTTCAAAGGGGGTTTATTTGCAAGGAAGAAGTTGAGTTATAGGAGAACCACAAGTAAATTGCAAGAACCTGAAGACTGAAGGGATCAGATGAGGGAGAGATGACTAGAACCTGGAAGAGGAACATACCAGTCAGTCAAGTGAAACGCTCAACCCAAGACAAACTCCTAGAGAGGGAGCCAGGGAAAAAAATACTCTGACCCACTTTCCTGTCTTCTTCCTTCTCTTGCTGGGACTCCTCGTTGGCCGAATCCTACAGGAAGCCAGAGGGCACATGAGTTAAATAATAGAGTCCAGAAAGATGATCTTCCTGAGGCAGAGGGCAGGGTGAAGAATGAATCTGGGGAGACAAATGGAAGCTATTTCAGACAAGGCCTATGCTAGAAAAATCAAACTTGTGCTAGTAATATCTACTTTTCTGATTGCCCCCATAGGTTTGCAGGTTAGCAGAGGCAACTCTTTCAGAGGGGAAGAAAGGAGAAGACAATGAAAACCTGGCTTGCAAATAAATTAATGACCCAAGGACAAGTAATAGGATTGCCGTATGGTATTGAGACCCGAGTTGAAATGAAATGCTTTATTCTTTGTGATGGATGAGTTAGAGGTCCTATTGCATGTTGAGTTCCTCAGCAAGCAGACTCTGAGAAGGATTCTGTGTTTGTTATGGAGAGCCTTGTGATCAACCACTATGGAAGGGAGCGGGAGGAAGCAGGATTAGGCAGTGAGAGAAGTTGAATTACATTGCAGGACCAATGGCAGACTCAGCCAGACAGACTCAGACTCCTGTATTAGGAACTTTGGAGAAAAAATGGCCTGTAAAAGTTGTCCTGCATGGGGCAGAAATGGCCAAGTATCTATACCCCCACCTTGATCAGTCACTGGATGTGATCCTTCCTGGGAAGGGCAGGACCTTGGGCATGGTAGCTCTCTGCAGCTGAAGCAATCTTTCAATGGCTGATTGCTCAAGCCTTTTTGCTGACTGTGCTCCCAGGAGCAGGAGTAACAACCCATTTCTTAAAGGGGGATCTGGGTGGTACATCTCTGGGTCTACTTCAAATCCTTAAACCTAGGACCCATTTTATATGTGGTAAGAAGCCCTCTAAATATGGGGCAGAGAATTCTAACAAGTCTGTGTATGTAGACAAACACGTGGAAAGTGATAGGCTCAAAAGCAGAGCTGGTAGGAACAGTTAAAGGAAGTAGGTACGTTTAGTCTGGAGGAGATAAGGTATCGGGTAATGTAATAATTGTATGTCTTTCAATATTTTAAAAGGTTTTCAAGTAGAAAAGAGATTAGGCTCTTTCTGCATGGCTACAGTAGGGAGAATCAGGACAAATAAATGGGGATTTGAGAGAGGAAGAGATAAGATAGATTCAGAGCTTTCTAATCATCATAGTAGGAGTGGCTTGTCTTGACAAACAGCGAATACCCTGGCACTTGAAGTCTGTGGTCATGAGCTGGGCATAAGGGGTGAAGCAAGGAAGGGAGTAATCACATGGAGACAATTGCAAACATCAGAAGGACAGTTACAATATAATGTTTGAGTCTACTTTGGGGAATCTAAGATTAATTCTTACCTTAATAAAAATAACCACGATAGTCATCATAGTCCCAGAAGAGAAAATTAAATCTGGCTTATGGCAAGTTAAATCCAGTGAAAGTACAAAAATTTTGTCATTGCTTTAACATTCACTTTTTCTTCCCCGTTCTCTTTCACTTTCAGAAATGAATTTGTATGAAGCAAATCTATAAAAGAGAGCAGTAGAGGTGAAAATATCATGGAAAAGGCAAGCTCTTTGACTGGTAAACTCATCAAGTTGAGACAAGTGTGAAAACTCATTACAACCTGAATTTCCTACACATCTCAGTTTCTCCTCCCTTTTAAACTTCCTAATAGAAAAAGTTGAATTCACATTATTCGCACCTCCACTATTTGCCCTCACTTCCATCAAAAAAAGAAAAAATAAATTAGAGGTAGATCCTTTTCCACATTTATTTTAATCTAGAATGTTGTGATCCCTCAGGATTTATTTTATGGCTTCTCAAAAGACCAAATCTTAGAAATCTCATTCTTAAACCCATGGGGAATATATCTATTTCTACTTTATTTGTGCAGGTGAATTGAGAGGGAATGGGGTTTGATTTAACACTTGTTAGTCTGTAGATTATGTATTAAAGGCATTGCAGAAAAGAATAAGTACTGCAATGAAGTTCCATTTTGTTTCATATTTGAAGATAATATTGCAGACCATGACATAACTCATCCGTTAATAAAACTGAAAAAATAATGAGTTAGTAATTCCATCAGCTTTTATCAGTGGCCTATTTTCTCCAATACAATATTTTTGCTAATTACTTACAGGCAGAGAAAATCTTTTTATTAATCTCTAAATCTCTAACATATTATGAGTAAAATAACAGGGTTTCATTGAGCACCTCCTTTGTGCCAGGTGCCTTACACACCTTATTTTGTCTTATTAGCAAATCCCTTTTTATTTGCAGGTGAAGAATCTGATGCTTAGAGAGTTTTAGTTACAACTTTTCCAAGGTCACATAACAAATAAGTGACAGGGTCTGCATTCCACGCCTGGCTTCTGTTACCCCATCTAGCACTCTTACCTACCATTTTATACTTCCTACAAAGCATAATGTGGCAGGGATTGTTTTTGCCTACCAAATACTCATTCTGTCCTTCTTCCTTTAGATAACAGAACCCTGAATTTTAGCTGAGTATATTCTCAGCAGAGGGTGTTTTTCAGCCTGTCTTGTGGCTAAGGATGTGCATGTGATTAGGTAGTATGTACAACATGTAATGTGTAAATGGAAGTGCTTTGTGAAATTTTTCCCTTCCAATCTCACCCTCACTTCATGAAATGTAGTGATGCCTGTAGCTTTAGCAGCCATCTTGCCCTATCAGACGACCTTGAGGATGAATGGCAAGGCTAGAGATGAAAGAGCACATCCTGAGGTTCCCTGGGGACACCATGGAGATGGCATGCCAATTTCTGTCCGCCCACTTCCGGACTTCTTTTGCATGAGTGAGAAATAAACTTCCACCTCTTTGAAGCCAGCTAAATTTACTCCTGTTAGACATAGCATATCATGCTCAGTATCTTTTTATGGAATGAATTTGATTACTACTGCCTGACACTCCCTAGTGCCTCTTCAGCAGTCTCCTTCCTCTAAAACCTAGCTTAAATTTCAATTTGTCTACAAAGCTTTCTCTGACCACCAATTTTGCTATAGTGAATTTCAAATAAGTTATCTGATTTCACAATTATCTCTTTTTTAAAAAGCCTTTTATTATGGAAAATTCCAAACATATACAAACATAAAATAATATAAATGAAACATGTCTTACAAAGAGTGTTTCTCTATGAGTCATAAAGGTTGACTTGACGTCATAGGCTCCCATCCTCACTCTTCCATGTGCGTCTTTCTGCAGTGCTGAGCGCAGATCAAGAGGGGACCTCCTCTGGGCGCGGTGGTTCACGCCTGTAATTCCAGCACTTTGGGAGGCTGAGGCGGGCAGATAACAAGGTCAGGAGATCAAGACTATCCTGGCCAACACGGTGAAACCCTGTCTCTACTGAAAATACAAAAAATTTGCCAGGTGTGGTGGCACACGCCTGTAGTCCCAGCTACTCAGGAGGCTGAGGCAGGAGAATTGCTTGAACCCAGGAGGCAGAGGCTGCAGTGAGCTGAGATCGTGCCACTGTACTCCAACCTGGGCGACAGAGTGACACTCTGTCTCAAAAAATAAATAAATAAATAAATAAATAAATAAGGGGGCCTCCTACAAATAGCCAATTTTTTAAATTTTGGGGAATTTTTCTATTATTTTATACATTGTAATATATACGCAAATAATTTCTACCATCTATCTTAATGATACAAAAAAAATGTTAGATTAGGTAGGACTTTATGAAAGTTGGCTCTAGTAAGCCCAACTGGGCGTGGACCAGTTTGAAGGTCTGAAGTATGAGAGCGACTCTTTTGGAAAATGCTCATGTTGGTGACTAAATAGAGGTAGGGTAATGTCAAGAGACAAACAGGGATTAGATTCAAAAGAACTACTTTCATGTCCTAACTTAACCATTTTACTTTCCTGGGCCTTCATCTCCTCACTGATAAGATGAGAGACTTGGACTTCTCAGTGCTTCATTTCATGATTCATGTTTGAATTTTGGACACTGACAACCAGAGAAAAACTTCGGAGATCCCAATTCAATGAATTCAACATTTATAAACCTGTGCCAGTCACTTGATCTCATTTGTAAAACAGAAGCTTCAGCCTAAGTAATTTCTATTGTGGTTTTCAGATTTTACGTTGTATGGTTCTACCTAGTTTTCTGCATATTAATGTTATTTTATGATTAAAGTCAAGAGAAGATAACTGGCTTTTAATACTGCTGTAGAGAACTCTTGTGAAGTGTTTCCTTCCTGTTCTTGTTCTCTGAACCTTTTCAGATACCACCACCATCTTTTGTTAGTCTAAAGCTAAATTAGCCATTAGGACCTATGTGAGATGAGGAGAATTGGTAAAATATTTCAGATGATGCCTAAGACACAGGAGCTGATGTTGATGCTGGGGAAATGCTTCTGAGCCTGATAGACCCAGTCCTTGTCTTCATGGATCTAGGAGTCCTGAAGTTGTTTCCACACAGTTTCCCTCAATGTCAGGTTAAACTCACATGTTTTTGCTTACAGAGATGGGGTCTTGCTATGTTGCCAAGTCTGGACTTGAACTCCTGTGCTCAAGCAATCCTCTTGCCTCAGCCTCCTAAGTAGCTGAGACTACAAATGTATGCCACCACATCTTGCTTAAACTCACATGTTTTTAAAAGATAACCAGTCTGTGGAATAATCTCACGGAAAAAATTCAGGAGATAATGTAACTAACATGAAGTATACTAGGTACTAACTAACTTAAAATAATTGTTCTGTGTATCTTAATAGGCCAAAGGTTCTCACATTTTTGTGTGCAGAAGAATAATCTGGGGACTTTAAAACTCCGAATCCTGGGCTCAAGATCTAGAAAGTCTGACTCAGTTGGTCTTAGAGGTCTTCGTTTTTAGCAAACACTCCAAAACATTCTAATGTTGATGTTTCATATTTCAAAACTCTCTTAGAAACTGATTAATCTTTTGTGCCACATCTTTTGCTTATGGTCTTAGCATTTGGTTAAATAACTTTGAATTTGATTATGCATAAATCGTATCTATAACTAACTATACAATATCATTTCATTGCTCCCTTAAAACAGTGCCTTCTTTCTTTTTTTTAAATTGAAATAGGGTCTCACTCTGTCACCCAAGCTGAGTGCCGTGGTGTGATCATAGCTCACTGCAGCTTTGATATCTTGAGTTCGAGCAATCCTCCCACCCCAACCGCCCATGAATAGCTGGGACTACAGGTACACACTACCAAGCCTAGCTAATTTTTTATTTTTTGTAGAGATGGGATCTCCCTATGTTGCCCAGGCTGTTCTTGAAGTCTTGGATTCAAGCAATTTCTCCTGCCTTGGCCTCCCGAACTACTGAGATTACAGGCGTGAGCCACCATACCCAGCCAAATAATGCCTTCTTAATGTGAAGTACGGTGGGGTGGCATTCCCAGATCAGCCACGGCTTGGAACCACCTTAAACAAATAGTAACTCTCATCACTGCATATTCCATAAAAATTTTTAAAATTTTATTTTGAATAGATAATATATTCACCTGATTTAAAAACAAAATTAAAAGATATATGTTAATATCAGAAATAATGCATCCACACTTTGCCCTTTTGTCTAATAATTCTCATAGTTTTTTTTGCATCCTTTAATGGTTCCTTTATGTTTGTCTTATACAAAAGCTAAGACTGGATACAAACTCTTCTGTACCTTGTTTTTTTTTAAGTTAATATATCTTGAAAATCTTTCCTTATCAGTGCATAGAAATCATTCTCTTGATTTTAAGGGCATCCAATATTCCATTGTGTGGATGCATCATAGTTTATTTAACCAGTCCTCTATTGATGAACGCACTGGTTGTTCCAATGTGGTTTTGCTGTTATAAATTATGCTACAACGAATAGCCTTTTGGGGCTGGGCACGGTGGCTCATGCCTGTAAACCCAGCACTTTGGGAGGCCAAGGTGGGTGGATCACAGGAGGTCAGGTGTTTGAGACCAACTTGGCCAACATGATAAAATCCTGTCTCTACTAAAAATACAAAAATGAGCCAGGCATGGTGGTGCACTCCTGTAATCCCAGCTACTTGGGAGGCTGAGGCAGGGGCATCTGTTGAACCCAGGAGGCAGAGGTTGCAGTGAGCTGAGATTACACCACTGCACTCCAGCCTGGATGACAGAGCAAGACTCCATCTCAAAAAAAAAAAAAAAAAAAAGAAATAGCGTTTCGGTTAAACAGATTTACCATATGACCCAAAAATTCTACTCCTGAGCATACACTCAAGAAAATTGAGAACATGTTCACACAAAAGCTTGTGCACAAATGTTTACAGATTAGCATGGTTCGTAGTACTCAAGAAGTGGAATCAATTCAAATGTTCATTAGCTGATGAGTAGATAAACAAAATGTGATATATATATATATATATATATATACATATAATGTAATATTAATCAGCCATAAAAAGAATGAAGTATTGACATATCTTACAATGCAGATGAGCCTTGAAAACATTATGCCAAGTGAAATAAGCCAGACACAAAAGGCTACATATTGTATAATTTCATTTGTATGAAATGTCCAAAATAGGGAAATACGTAGAGACAGAAAGTAAATTAGTGGTTGCTTGGGATTAGGGGTGGGAATTATGAAATGTTCTGAAATTAGATAGTGGTGATGGCTTCAAAACTTTGTGAATATACTAGAAATCACTGAATTGTATACTTTAAAATGGTGAATTCTGTGGCATGTGAATTATTTTCAATTTAAAGAAAAAACTCTGTATATGTTATTTTATAGAAGCACAGGCATTTTTTAGGATAAAACCCTATAAGTGCCATTGTTCGGTCAAAGGTCTTATGCTTTTAATATGTAATTTTGATAGATTTTGCTGAATTTTCCCACAGACTGGGTGCCAATTTATGTCATTAACAAGTATGAGAGGACTTGTTTCCCAATAGCCTTGCCAGTAGCATGCATTGTCAAACTTTCAGAGTTTTGTCAAAGTGATAGATTAAAAAATAGTATCTGTTTTGTGTTTGTTTGTTTGTTTTCTGTTCCAAGATGGCTGAATAGGAATAGCTCTGGTCTGCAGCTCCCAGCGTGATGGACACAGAAGATGGGTGGTTTCTGCATTTCCAACTGAGGTGCCTGGTTCATCTCATTGGGACTGGTTGGACAGTGGGTGCAGCCCATGGAGGGTGAGCCAAAGCAGGGCAGGGTGTTGCCTCACCCAGGAAGCACAAGGGGTTAGGGGAGTTCCCTCTCCTAGCCAAGGGAAGCCATGACAGACTATACCTGGAAAAACAGGATTCTTCTGCCCAAATACTGTGCTTTTCCCATGGTCTTAGCAACTGGCAGACTAGGAGATTCTCTCCTGTGCCTGGCTCAGCGGGTCCCATGCCCACGCAGCCTTGCTCACTGCTTGCACAGCAATCTGAGATTGACCCGCAAGGCTACAGCCTGGTGGGGGGGAGGGGTGTCCGCCATTGCTGAAGCTTGAGTAGGTAAACAAAGCGGCAGGGAAGCTCAAACTGGGTGGAGCCCACTGCTGCTCAGCAAGGCCTGTTGCCTCTATAGACTCCATCTCTGGGGACAGGGCATAGCTGAACAAAAGGCAGCAGAAACTTCTGCAGACTTACACGTCCCTGTCTGACAGCTCTGAAGAGAGCAGTGGTTCTCCCAGCTCAGCGTTTGAGCTCTGAGAACAGACAGACTGCCTCCTCAAGTGGGTCCCTGACCCCCGTGTAGCCTAACTGGGAGACACCTCCCAGTAGGGACCAACAGACACCTCATACAGGCGGGTGCCCCACTGGGATGAAGCTTCCAGAGGAAGGATCAGGCAGCAATATTTGCTGTTCTGCAGCCTCCACTGGTGATACCCAGGCAAACAGGGTCTGGAGTGGACATCCAGCAAACTCCAACAGACCTGCAGCTGCGGTGATGACTGCTAGAAGGAAAACTAACAAACAGAAAGGAATAGCATCAACATCAACAAAAAGGATATCCACACCAAAACCCCATCTGTAGGTCACCAACATCAAAGACCAAAGGTAGATAAAACCACAAAGATGGGGAGAAACCAGAGCAAAAAAGCTGAAAATTCTAAAAACCAGAGTGCCTCTTCTCCCCCAAAGGATTGTAGCTCCTCGCCAGCAATGGAACAAAGCTGGTTGGAGAATGATTTTGACGAGCTGACAGAAGTAGGCTTCAGATGGTCGGTAATAACAAACTTCTCTGAGCAAAAGGAGCATGTTCTAACCCATCGCAAGGAAGGTAAAAACCTTGAAAAAGGTTAGACGAATGGCTAACTAGAATAAACAGTGTAGAGAAGAGCTTAAATGGCCTGATGCAGCTAAAAACCATGGCACGATAACTTTGTGATGCACACACAAGCTTCAATAGCTGATTCGATCAAGTGGAAGGAAGGATATCAGTGATTGAAGATAAAATTAATGAAACAAAGCAAGAAGAGAAGTTTAGAGAAAAAGAGTAAAAAGAAATGTACAAAGCCTCCAAGAAATATGGGACTATGTGAAAAGACCAAATCTACGTTTGATTGGTGCACCTGAAAGTGATGGGGAGAATGGAACCAAACTGGAAAACACTCTTAAGGATATTATCCAGGAGAACTTCCCCAACCTAGCAAGGCAGGCCAACATTCAAATTCAGGAAATACAGAGAACACCACAAAGATACTCCTAGAGAAGAGCAACCCCAAGACACATAATTGTCAGATTCACCAAGGTTGAAATCAAGGAAAAAATGTTAAGGGCAGCCAGAGAGAATGGTTGGGCTATCCACAAGGGAAGCCCATCAAACTAACAGCTGATCTCTCGGAAGAAACTCTGCAAGCCAGAATATTCAACATTCTTAAAGAAAAGAATTTTCAACCCAGAATTTCATATCCAGCCAAACTAAGCTTTATAAGTGAAGAAAAAATAAGATCCTTTGCAGACAAGCAAATGCTGAGAGATTTTGTCACCACCAGGCCTGCTTTATAAGAGCTCCTGAAGGAAGCACTAAACATGGAAAGAAACAACTGGTGTCGGCCACTGCAAAAACATGCCAAATTGTAAAGACCATTGATGCTATGTAGAAAATGCATCAATTAATGGACAAAATAACCAGCGAACATCATAATGACAGAATAAAATTCACACATAACAATGTTAACCTTAAATGTAAATGGGCTAAATGCCCCAATTAAAAGACAGACTGGCAAATTGGATAAAGAGTCAAGACCCATCAGTGTGCTGTATTCAGGAGACCCATCTCACCTGCAGAGAAACACACAGGCTCAAAATAAAGGGATAGAGGAAGATCTACCAAGCAAATGGAAAGCAAAAAAAAAAAAAAAAAAAGCAAGGGTTGCAATCCTAGCCTCTGATAAAACAGACTTTAAACCAACAAAGGTCAAAAGAGACAAATAAGGCCATTACATAATGATAAAGGGATCAATTCAACAAGAAGAGCTAACTGTCCTAAATATATATGCACCCAATACAGGAGCACTCAGATTCATAAAGCAAGTCCTTAGAGACCTACAAATAGACTTAGACTCCCACACAATAATAATGGGAGACTTTAACACCCCACTGTCAACATTAGACAGATCAACGAGACAGAAGGTTAACAAGGATATCCAGGACTTGAACTCAACTCTGCACCAAGCAGACCTGATAGACATCTACAGAACTCTCCACCCCAAATCAAGAGAATATACATTCTTCTCAGCACTACTTCACACTTATTCTAAAATTGACCACATAATTGGAAGTAAAACACTCCTCAATAAATGCAGAAGAACAGAAATCACAACAAACTGTCTCTCGGACCATAGTGCAATCAAATTAGAACTCAGAATTAAGAAACTCACTCAAAACCGCTCAACTACATGGAAACTGAACAATCTGCTCCTGAATGACTACTGGGTACATAACGAAATGAAGGCTGAAATAAAGATGTTCTTTGAAACCAATGAGAAAAAAGACACAACATACCAGAATCTCTGGGACACATTTAAAGCAGTGTGTAGAGGGAAATTTATAGCACTAAATGCCCACAATAGAAAGCAGGAAAGATCTACAGTCAACACCCTAACATCACAATTAAAAGAACTAGAGAAGCAAGATCAAACAAATTCAAAAGCTAGCAGAAGGCAAGAAATAACTAAGATCAGAGCAGAACTGAAGGAGATAGAGACACAAAAAACCCTTCAACAAATCAGTAAATCCAGGAGCTCTTTTTTTTTTTTTTTTTGAGATGGAGTCTCGCTCTGCTGCCCAGGCTGGAGTGCAGCAGTGGGATCTCAGCTGACTGCAAGCTCCGCCTACTGGGTTCACACCATTCTCCTGCCTCAGCTTCCCATGTATCTCGGACTATAGGTGCCTGCCACCACACCTGGCTAATTTTTGTATGTTTAGTAGAGACGGGGTTTCCTCATGTTAGCCAGGATGGTCTCAATCTCCTGACCTCTTGATCTGCCCACCTCAACCTCCCAAAGTGCTGGGATTACAGGTGTGAGCCACCACACCCAGCCCAGGAGTTGGTTTTTTGAAAAGATCAACAAAATCGATAGACCACTAGCAAGACTAATAAAGAAGAAAAGAGAGAAGAATCAAATAGATGCAATAAAAAATGATAAAGGGGATAGCACCACTGATCGCACAGAAATACAAACTACCATCAGAGAATACTATAAGCACCTCTACGCAAATAAACTAGAAAATCTAGAAGAAATGGATAAATTCCTGGACACATACACACTCCCAAGACTAAACCAGGAAGAAGTTGAATTTCTTAATAGATCAATAACAGGCTATGAAATTGAGGGAATAATTAATAGCCTACCAACCAAATAAAGTCCAGGACCTGATGGATTCACAGCAGAATTCTATCAGAGGTACAAAGAGGAGCTGGTACCATTCTTTCAGAAACTACTCCTATTAATAGAAAAAGAGGGAATCCTCCCTGACTCATTTTATGAGGCCAGAATCATCCTGATACCAAAGCCTGGCAGAGGCACACAAAAAAAGAGAGAATTTTACACCAATATCCCTGATGAACGTCGACACAAAAATCCTCAATAAGATACTGGCAAACCGAATCCAGTAGCACATCAAACAGCTTATCCACCACGATCAAGTTGGCTTCATCCCTGGGATGCAAGGCTGGTTCTACATATGCAAATCAATAAACGTAATCTGTCACATAAACAGAACCAATGACAAAAACCACATGATTATCTCAACAGATGCAGAGAAAAGGCCCTTGACAATATTCAACAGCCCTTCATGCTAAAAACTCTCAATAAACTAGGGATTGATGGAACGTATCTCAAAATAATAAGAGCTATTTTTGACAAACCCACAGCCAATATAATACTGAATGGGCAAAAACTGGAAGCATTCCCTTTGAAAACTGGCACAAGACAAGAATGCCCTCTCTCACCACTCCTATTCAACATAGTGTTGGAAGTTCTGGCCAGGGCAATCAGGCAAGAGAAAGAAATAAAGGGTATTCAATTAGGAAAAGAGGAAGTCAAATTGTCCCTGTTTGCAGATGACATGATTGTATATTTAGAAAACCCCATCGTCTCAGCCCAAAATCTCCTTAAGCTGATAAGCAACTTCAGCAGTCTCAGGATACAAAATCAATGTGCAAAAATCACAAGCGCATGCCGACTGTTAGCGTGAAGCGTGATCTGCTCTTCCAAGCTCTGGGCCGCACCTACACTGACGAAGAATTTGATGAACTATGTTTTGAATTTGGTCTGGAGCTTGATGAAATTGTATGATCTCCTGTGTCTGGAAGGATTGGTTCGAGGACTTCAGGTCTTTAAAGAAAGAGGGGTGGAGCCAAGATGGCCGAATAGGAACAGCTCCGGTCTCCAGCTCCCAGCCCCAGCGACACAGAAGACGGGTGATTTCTGCATTTCTGCTTGAGGTACCGGTTTCATCTCACTAGGGAGTGCCTAACAGTGGGTTCAGGACAGTCGGTGAAGCGCACTGTGCGCGAGCCGAAGCAGGGCGAGGCATTGCCTCACTCGGGAAGCGCAAGGGGTCGGGGAGTTCCCTTTCCTAGTCAAAGAAAGGGGAAAAAGACGGCACCTGGAATATCGGGTCAGTCCCGTCCTAATACTGCGCTTTTCCAACGGGCCTGGAAAACGGCACACTAGGAGATTGTGTCCCGCACCTGGCTCGGAGGGTCCTATGCCCACAGAGTCTTGCTGATTGCTAGCACAGCAGTCTGAGATCAAGCTGCAAGGCGGCAGCGAGGCTGGGGGAGGGGCGCCCGCCATTGCCCAGGCTTGCTTAGGTAAACAAAGCAGCCAGGAAGCTTGAACTGGGTGGAGCCCACCACAGCTCAAGGAGGCCTGCCTGCCTCTGTAGGCTCCACCTCTGGGGTCAGGGCACAGACAACCAAAAACTCAGCGAGAACCTCCACAGCCTTAAATGTCCCTGTCTGACTGACAGCTTTGAAGAGAGTAGTGGTTCTCCCAGCACGCAGCTGGAGATCTGAGAACGGACAGACTGCCTCCTAAAGTGAGTCCCTCACCCCTGAGCAGCCTAACTGGGAGGCACCCCCCCAGTAGGAACAGACTGACACCTCATTCAACCGGGTACTCCTCTGAGACAAAACTTTCAGAGGAACTATCAGACAGCTGAATTTGTGGTCTCACGAAAATCTGCTGTTCTGCAGCCACCGCTGCTGACACCCAGCCAAACAGGGTCTGGAGTGGACCTCTAGTAAACTCCAACAGACCTGCAGCTGAGGGTCTTGTCTGGTAGAAGGAAAATTAACAAACAGAAAGGACATCCACACCAAAAACCCATCTGTACATCACCATCATCGAAGACAAAAAGTAGACAAAACCACAAAGATGGGGAAAAAACAGACCAAAAAAACTGGAAACTCTAAAAAACAGAGCACCTCTCCTCCTCCAAAGGAACGCAGTTCCTCACCAGCAACGGAACAAAGCTGGATGGAGGATGACTTTGATGAGTTGAGAGAAGAAGGCTTCAGACGATCAAACTACTCTGGGCTACGAGAGGAAATTCAAAACAATAGCAAAGAAGTTAAAAACTTTGAAAAAAAATTAGAAGAATGGATAACTAGAATAACCAATGGAGAGAAGGGCTTAAAGGAGATGATGGAGCTGAAAGCCAAGTTTCGAGAACTACGCGAAGAATGCAGAAGCCTCAGTAGCAGATGCGATCAACTGGAAGAAAGGGTATCGCTGATAGAAGATGAAATGAATGAAATGAAGAGAGAAGGGAAGTTTAGAGAAAAAGGAATAAAAAGAAATGAACAAAGCCTCCAAGAAATTTGGGACTATGTGAAAAGACCAAACCTACGTCTGATTGGTGTACCTGAAAATGATGGGGAGAATGGAACCAAGTTAGAAAACACTCTGCAAGATATTATCCAGGAGAACTTCCCCAATCTAGCAAGGCAGGCCAGCATTCAGATTCAGGAAATACAGAGAACGCCCCAAAGATACTCCTCGAGAAGGGCAACTCCAAGACACATAATTGTCAGATTCACCAAAGTTGAAATGAAGGAAAAATTGTTAAGGGCAGCCAGAGAGAAAGGTCGGGTTACCCACAAAGGGAAGCCCATTAGACTAACAGCTGATCTCTCAGCAGAAACTCTACAAGCCAGAAGAGAGTGGGGGCCGATATTCAACATTCTTAAAGAAAAGAATTTTCAACCCAGAATTTCCTATCCCGCCAAACTAAGCTTCATAAGTGAAGGAGAAATAAAATCCTTTACAGACAAGCAAATGCTGAGTGATTTTGTCACCACCAGGCCTGCCCTAAAAGAGCTCCTGAAGGAAGCACTAAACATGGAAAGGAACAACCGGTACCAGCCCCTGCAAAACATGCCAAATTGTAAAGACCATCGAGGCTAGGAAGAAACTATAGCAACTAACGAGCAAAATAACCAACTAACATCATAATGACAGGATCAGATTCACACATAACAATATTCACGTTAAATGTAAATGGGCTAAATGCTCCAATCAAAAGACACAGACTGGCAAACTGGATAAGGAGTCAGGACCCATCAGTGTGCTGTATTCAGGAAACCCATCTCACGTGCAGAGGCACACATAGACTCAAAATAAAGGGATGGAGGAAGATCTATCAAGCAACTGGAAAACAAAAAAAGGCAGGGGTTGCAATCCTAGTCTCTGATAAAATAGACTTTAAACCAACAAAGATCAAAAGAGACAAAGAAGGCCATTACATAATGGTAAAGGGATCAATTCAACAAGAAGAGCTAACTATCCTAAATATATATGCACCCAACACAGGAGCACCCAGATTCATAAAGCAAGTCCTCAGTGACCTACAAAGGGACTTAAACTCCCACACAATAATAATGGGAGATTTTAACACCCCACTGTCAGCATTAGACAGATCAATGAGACAGAAAGTTAACAAGGATATCCAGGAATTGAACTCAGCTCTACATAAAGTGGACCTAATAGACATCTACAGAACTCTCCACCCCAAATCAACAGAATATACATTTTTTTCAGCACCACACCACACCTATTCCAAAATTGACCACATAGTTGGAAGTAAAGCTCTTCTCAGCAAATGTAAAAGAACAGAGATTATAACAAACTGTCTCTCAGACCACAGTGCAATCAAACTAGAACTCAGGATTAAGAAACTCAGTCAAAACCGCTCAACTACATGGAAACTGAACAACCTGCTCCTGAATGACTATTGGGCACATAATGAAATGAAGGCAGAAATAAAGATGTTCTTTGAAACCAACGAGAACAAAGACACAACATACCAGAATCTCTGGGACACGTTCAAAGCAGTGTGTAGAGGGAAATTTATAGCACTAAATGCCCACAAGAGAAAGCAGGAAAGATCCAAAATTGACACCCTAACATCACAATTAAAAGAACTAGAAAAGCAAGAGCAAACACATTCAAAAGCTAGCAGAAGGCTAGAAATAACTAAAATCAGAGCAGAACTGAAGGAAATAGAGACACAAAAAACCCTTCAAAAAATTAATGAATCCAGGAGCTGGTTTTTTGAAAAGATCAACAAAATTGATGGACCGCTAGCAAGACTAATAAAGAAGAAAAGAGAGAAGAATCAAATAGATGCAATAAAAAACGAAAAAGGGGATATCACCACCGATCCCACAGAAATACAATCTACCATCAGAGAATACTACAAACACCTCTATGCAAATAAACTAGAAAATCTAGAAGAAATGGATAAATTCCTCGACAAATACACCCTCCCAAGACTAAAGCAGGAAGAAGTTGAATCTCTGAATAGACCAATAACAGGTTCTGAAATTGTGGCAATAATCAATAGTTTACCAACCAAAAAGAGTCCAGGACCTGATGGATTCACAGCTGAATTCTACCAGAGGTACAAGGAGGAACTGGTACCATTCCTTCTGAAACTATTCCAATCGATAGAAAAAGAGGGAATCCTCCCTAACACATTTTACGAAGCCAGCATCGTCCTGATACCAAAACCTGGCAGAGACATAACCAAAAAAGAGAATTTCAGACCAATATCCTTGATGAACATTGATGCAAAAATCCTCAATAAAATACTGGCAAACCGAATCCAGCAGCACATCAAAAAGCTTATCCACCATGATCAAGTGGGCTTCATCCCTGGGATGCAAGGCTGGTTCAACATACGCAAATCAATAAATGTAATCCAGCATATAAACAGAACCAAAGACAAAAACCACATGATTATCTCAATAGATGCAGAAAAGGCCTTTGACAAAATTCAACAACCCTTCATGCTAAAAACTCTCAATAAATTAGGTATTGATGGGACGTATCTCAAAATAATAAGAGCTATCTACAACAAACCCACAGCCAATATCATACTGAATGGGCAAAAACTGGAAGCATTCCCTCTGAAAACTGGCACAAGACAGGGATGCCCTCTCTCACCGCTACTATTCAACATAGTGCTGGAAGTTCTGGCCAGAGCAATCAGGCAGGAGAAGGAAATAAAGGGTATTCAATTAGGAAAAGAGGAAGTCAAATTGTCCCTGTTTGCAGATGACATGATTGTATATCTAGAAAACCCCATTGTCTCAGCCCAAAATCTCCTTAAGCTGATTAGCAACTTCAGCAAAGTCTCAGGATACAAAATTAATGTACAAAAATCACAAGCATTCTTGTACACCAATAACAGACAAACAGAGAGCCAAATCATGAGTGAACTCCCATTCACAATTGCTTCAAAGAGAATAAAATACCTAGGAATCCAACTTACAAGGGATGTGAAGGACCTCTTCAAGGAGAACTACAAACCACTGCTCAATGAAATAAAAGAGGATACAAACAAATGGAAGAACATTCCATGCTCATGGGTTGGAAGAATCAATATCGTGAAAATGGCCATACTGCCCAAGGTAATTTATAGATTCAATGCCATCCCCATCAAGCTACCAATGACTTTCTTCACAGAATTGGAAAAAACTACTTTAAAGTTCATATGGAACCAAAAAAGAGCCCACATCGCCAAGTCAATCCTAAGCCAAAAGAACAAAGCTGGAGGCATCACGCTACCTAACTTTAAACTATACTACAAGGCTACAGTAACCAAAACAGCATGGTACTGGTACCACAACAGAGACATAGATCGATGGAACAGAACAGAGCCCTCAGAAATGATGCCGCATATCTACAACTATCTGATCTTTGACAAACCTGACAAAAACAAGAAATGGGGAAAGGATTCCCTATTTAATAAATGGTGCTGGGAAAACTGGCTAGCCATATGTAGAAAGCTGCAACTGGATCCCTTCCTTACACCTTATACAAAAATTAATTCAAGATGGATTAAAGACTTATATGTTAGACCTAAAACCATTAAAATCCTACAAGAAAACCTAGGCAATACCATTCAGGACGTAGGCGTGGGCAAGGACTTCATGTCTAAAACACCAAAAGCAATGGCAACAAAAGCCAAAATCGACAAATGGGATCTAATTAAACTAAAGAGCTTCTGCACAGCAAAAGAAACTATCATCAGAGTGAACAGGCAACCTACACAATGGGAGAAAATTTTTGCAACCTACTCATCTGACAAAGGGCTAATATCCAGAATCTACAATGAACTCAAACAAATTTACAAGAAAAAAACAAACAACCCCATCAAAAAGTGGGCAAAGGACATGAACAGACACTTCTCAAAAGAAGACATTTACGCAGCCAAAAAACACATGAAGAAATGCTCCTCATCACTGGCCATCAGAGAAATGCAAATCAAAACCACAGTGAGATACCATCTCACACCAGTTAGAATGGCCATCATTAAAAAATCAGGAAACAACAGGTGCTGGAGAGGATGTGGAGAAATAGGAACACTTTTACACTGTTGGTGGGACTGTAAACTAGTTCAACCATTGTGGAAGTCAGTGTGGCGATTCCTCAGGGATCTAGAACTAGAAATACCATTTGACCCAGCCATCCCATTACTGGGGATATACCCAGAGGACTATAAATCATGCTGCTATAAAGACACATGCACACGTATGTTTATTGCGGCACTATTCACAATAGCAAAGACTTGGAACCAACCCAAATGTCCAACAAGGATTGGCTGGATTAAGAAAATGTGGCACATATACACCATGGAATACTATGCAGCCATAAAAAATGATGAGTTCGTGTCGTTTGTAGGGACATGGATGAAACTGGAAAACATCATTCTCAGTAAACTATCGCAAGGACAAAAAAGCAAACACCGCATGTTCTCACTCATAGGTGGGAATTGAACAATGAGAACTCATGGACACAGGAAGGGGAACATCACGCTCCGGGGACTGTTGTGGGGTGGGGGGAGCGGTGAGGGACAGCATTAGGAGATACACCTAATGCTAAATGACGAGTTAATGGGTGCAGGAAATCAACATGGCACATGGATACATATGTAACAAACCTGCACATTGTGCACATGTACCCTAAAACCCTAAAGTATAATAAAAAAAAAAAAAAAAATCACAAGCATTCCTGTACACCAATAACAGACAGAGAGCCAAATCATGAGTGAACTCCCATTCACAATTGCTTCAAAGAGAATAAAATACCTAGGAATCCAACTTACAAGGGATGTGAAGGACCTCTTCAAGGAGAACTACGAACCACTGCTCAATGAAATAAAAGAGGACACAAACAAATGGAAGAACATTCCATGCTCATGGGTAGGAGCAATCAATGTCATGAAAATGGCCATACTGCCTAAGGTAATTTATAGATTCAATGCCATCCCATTCAAGCTACCAATGACTTTCTTCACAGAATTGGAAAAACTACTGTAAATTTCATATGGAACCAAAAAAGAGCCCACATTGCCAAAGCAATCCTAAGCCAAAAGAACAAAGCTGGAGGCATCACGCTACCTGACTTCAAACTACACTACAAGGCTACAGTAACCAAAACAGCATGGTGCTGCTACCAAAACAGACATATAGACCAATGGAATAGAACAGAGGCCTCAGAAATAACACCACACATCTACAACCATCTGATCTTTGACAAACCTGACAAAAACAAGAAATGTGGAAAGGATTCCCTATTTAATAAATGGTGCTGGGAAAACTGGCTAGCCATATGTAGAAAGCTGAAACTGGATCCCTTCCTTACACCTTATACAAAAATTAATTCAAGATGGATTAAAGACTTAAATGTTAGACCTAAAATTATAAAAACTCTAAAAGAAAACCTAAGCAATACCATTCAGGACATAGGCATGGGCAAGGACTTCATGACTAAAACACCAAAAGCAATGGCAACAAAAGCCAAAATAGACAAATGGGATCTAATTAAACTAAAGAGCTTCTGCACAGCAAAAGAAATTACCATCAGAGTGAACAGGCAACCTACAGAATGGGAGAAAATTTTTGCAAGCTATCCATCTGACAAAGGGCTAATATCCAGAATCTGCAAAGAACTTAAACAAATTTATAAGAAAAAAACAAACAACCCCATCAAAAAGTGGGCAAAAGATAAGAACAGACACTTCTCAAAAGAAGACATTTATGCAGCCAACAGACACATGAAAAAATGCTCATCACCACTGGTCATCAGAGAAATGCAAATCAAAACCACAAGGATAGATACCATCTCACGCCAGTTAGAATGGTGATCATTCAAAAGTCAGGAAACAATAGATGCTAGAGAGGATGTGGAGAAATCGAAAGCTTTTACACTGTTGGTGGGAGTGTAAATTAGTTCAACCATTGTGTAAGACAGTGTGGCAATTCCTCAAGGATCTAGAACTAGAAATACCATTTGACCCAGCGATCCCATTACTGAGTATATACCCAAAGGAATACAAATCATGCTACTATAAAGACACATGCACACATATGTTTATTGCGGCACGGTTCACAATAGTAAAGACTTGGAATCAACCCAAATGTTCATCAATGATAGACTGGATTAAGAAAATGTGGCACATATACACCATAGAATACTATGCAGCCATAAAAAAGGATGAGTTCCTATCCTTTGCGGGGACGTGGATAAAGCTGGAAACCATCATTCTCAGCAAACTATTGCAAGGACAGGAAACCAAACACTGCATGTTCTCACTCATAGGTGGGAACTGAACAATGAGAACACTTGGACACAGGGTGGGGAACATCACACACCGGGGCCTCTTAGGGGGTGGAGGGCTGGGGGAGCGATAGTATTAGGAGAGGTACCTAATGTAAATGATGACTTGACTGTTGCAGCAAACCATCATGTCACATGTATACATATATAAGAAACCCGCACGTTGTGCACATGTACCCTAGAAGTTAAAGTATAATAAAATAAATAAATAAATAAATAAACAAAACAAAAAAATGGTATCTGGATGTAGTTTTAATTTGCTGCTCTCTCATTATGGGTGAAATTTAGCTTTTTTCTTTTTGCCTATTTCCTACAAAACAAATTTAATCCATTGGAAATGCTTGTTTGTACTGCCATGTTTTGTTACATAGGAATCTGTAATTCTTATGCCAGGGAGGAGCTTGCTGCTTCCAGGCCTTTCAATCAACCCCAATTTCAGTTCTACCCTACAGTTTAGTATATAATTATTCAAATTAGTGATGATTCTCTTTGGCAACAAATTGAACCTCTGCACAAAATGAACCAAGTGCCATAAAAGGAAAATAAAAGCTGACTTTTTAGCCTTTGAATCTGAGCTTTTGAAAACCAAGCAAAAGGTTGCAGCCTTTCCAAATTACTGATTACACAATAGTCTCTGAATCCTGACATTTGATTTTTTCCCACCCCCAGGGTTAAGTTAATGAGTTGTAGCTCTTTCTTCTAGCAAGAAAAATAGACCATATAAACACTAGTCATTCCCTAAATACATTTATTTGCATAGCTCTTTCCACCAGTGATGATTATTCCTCCATCAGTGTGATAACTTGGATCACAAACATGCCCATTTTCAGGGTAGAGAAGCAGATTCTGATAAGAACTCCAAGTTGAGATTAATTGCAAGGCTGCCTGCCAAGAACACATGGCCAGTCTGATTTTCAGTAGCAATACTTTGGACCCTACAATTTCAAAACAAATGTTTTAAGTCTAGTCTCTTAAGTATCCCCAACTAAATTTATTTTTTAGCAGATAAATAACTCAATAGTTTACTTGTGCTTCATACCCAATGGTCCTCTTAATAGCATTTTTCCTCCCCAGATCTCAGCTCTTATCTCTTGAGTCTTAGAGAAGCTGTTGAAGATCATAGAAACAACTGAATCAGAGCCGGAATAATAATAAGAGCTAAGATTTCTGGAGAACTTGCTGTGTGCCACGCTCTGTTCTAAGAACTTTCAGTTAATTCATTTACCTTTTACAGCAGCATATGCGATATAGGTTATAATTATTCCCCTTTATACCGAGGAAGAAACCAAAGCACCTTGTCTGAGGTCACCCAGTTGGTAACAGGGTTAAGATTCCAGCGTAGAAATTCTGATTCTATTGCCTATGTTCCTAAATGCTACTCTATATTAAACCTCAAGGGCAATGTGATTCAACATCCATTTCATAAACAAACTGCTGGAGGCCCAGAGAGGTGAAGTGCTCCCTGTTCCTGGTGTAATATTATATAAGGGAGAATGGGACAATAATCTTCCTCTGTCAATTTTACATGGATTATGAATTAGCCCAGGCTGGCTGAGTTCAGAAAAATGACAATATAATTGGTTTTGGAAGCCATATATCTAGGCTTGTCCAATTTAATAAATAAAAATATAGGACACACAATTAAATTTGAATTTCAGATAATTAATGAGTAATTCATTAGCATAAGTATGTTCCATGCAATATTTGGGAAAAATTTATGCTAAGAAATTATTCATTGTTTATCTGAAATTCAAATTTAATGAGGCACCTTGTATTTTATCTAGTGACCCTATGTACACTAAAAGGTAAAATGTTAAATGTGTGTCTTAAAGGCACTTTTATTTCTTATTTTATCCAGTTCTATATCATTTGAATTCTTTATGGTTTACCAAGAGTCTCAAAAACCTTTCCTGAAACCTCTAGCTGACCTCAGCTTATACCCATGGCTGAACTAGTCTTTGTTTTTTTTTTTGTTTTTTTTTTTTTGAGATGGAGTCTGGCTATCGCCAGACTGGAGTGCAGTGGAGCGATCTAGGCTCACTGCACCTTCCACCTCCCAGGTTCAAGTGATTCTTCTGCCTCGGTCTCCTGAGTAGCTGGGATTACAGGCACATGCCATCACGCCCAGCTAATTTTTGTATTTTTAATAGAGATGGGGTTTCACTATTTGTCCAGGCTGGTCTCGAACTCCTGACCTCAACTGATCCACCCACCTCAGCTTCCCAAAGTGGTAGGATTACAGGCGTGAGCCAAGGCGCTCGGCCTGAACCAGTCTTTGACAATGTCAAATTACCATAACTTGCTGGATTTTTCTCAGAGAGCAAATACTTGCAAAAAAAAAAAAAAGGGCTATGTTTATAATAATAAATATTAAAGCTAACATTATTATATACCAGGTATTATTATGAGAACTTTAGATAGGATAACTAATTTAATTCTCAAAATAACCCTGGGTGGTAGGTACTATGATTACACCATTTTACAGTGACAAAACCTGAAAACAGTGAGATTGACTAAATTACCCAAAACAATTTATAATCTATTTGGTGCTACACTGTTGAATATGGTAGCTACTAACCACATGTGGCAATTTGAATGAAAATGAAATAAAGTTTAATTCCTCAATTACAGGCTGCCGAGACCAGCTTGGTCAGGAAGACCCTAACCCAGCGGTGCTAGAGGAATTAAAGACATAAACACAGAAATATAGATTGTGGAGTGGGAAATCAGGGGTCTCACAGCCTACAGAGCTGAGAGCCTCGAACAGAGATGTACCCACGTATTTATTGACAGCAAGGCAGTGATAAGCATTGTTCCTATAGATTATAGGTTAACTAAAAGCATTCCTTATGGGAAACAAAGGGATGGGCGGAAATAAAGGGATGGGTTTAGCTAGTTATCTGCAGCAGGGGCATGTCCTTAAGGCACAGATCGTTCAGCTGTTGTTTGTGGTTTAAGAATGCCTTTAAGCGGTTTTCCGCTCTGGGGGGGCCAGGTGTTCCTAGCCCTCATTCCGGTAAACCCACAACCTTCCAGCGTGGGCGTCTTGGCCATCATGAACATGTCACAGTGCTGCAGAGATTTTGTTTATGGCCAGATTTTGGGGGGCCTGTTCCCAACACAGGCCATATTTCAAGTGCTCAGTGGCCACATGTGGCTAGTGTTTATCATATTTGAACAGTGCAAATAAAACGGTTCCAGCATTGCAGGCAGAACCAGCTTCATGGACATGTGATGTGTAGTTTCACAGAGAGCCCCAAGCCTACAAGGGTCCAGGCTTGTTTAATAACTTGCTGTTGTTGTCTTGAGTCGTTGTAATAATTTTTTAACTAGAGGTTGTGCATTTTTATCTGGCACTGGGACTGGCAAGTTATGGAGTGGGTCCTGATGGCAGAAAGTTTATTGGACAGCACTGTTGTGCATCATCAAGTAATGAAGATGGAGTATAATTGGGATAGACGTTACTGAAGAAGAAAGATTTGAACTGTGCAGTGTTGCCAAGAACCACTTCCTACTGCCTAGAGTGAAAACATTTTTCTGGCCTCCCCTTTCTCCAAAGGGCCAACAAAATTAAAATCTTTACAGAGAATTTGTATACATATGCAATATAGTTGGGTCCTCAGTCCCTTTGAGACTGGCCCTTGAGCTGACCAAACTGTTCCTAACCCACTCCACCCCCCATGTCCGCCCTGGAGCTCACACTAGGGGGAAATTTCCCAAAAATCACTCCTAACACAAATACCTAACACTCAAAATCAGTGAACAACTTTCACGTGGAGGTAATTCTCTTGTGAACAAAGTAGTATTTGAATCTAGTCTTCCCAGTTGCCTGAATACTCCCAGATAAAGCACCAAGTGAGGCGACAAGCCACTGCCTAGACTCACAGTTGCCCCATAAATGGTAAAACCAAAACATGCTGACTCATCTTGACTACAACATAATTCCATAAAATATCATCTTCCCACACAACAAAGTTTTCACAATTAGAAGAGAGGTGGGACTGTTTTAACATACAAATCCTATGTCTGTTTTTTCACTTAATAGCATGTGAGATACCCTATTGTGGTGACGATAGCTCTTAGAGAAGCACAGTGTGTAGCCAGTAAAGATCTTTCTGGGGTGGTTTTCTTGAGGTTTAGGGGTTAAAAAACTATCACTTGTTAAAAAGTACATAAGGGATTTCCAGATGTAAATCATTTGTAAATTTATCTCAAGGGGTATTAGGAAATGAATAATGAAACCAGCACATACTATGTGCCTGGGAGGAAAACTTCAGGACAATAATTATCAAGATTATAATGAAAACCAAGTGGTAATTAGCCTCATTGGTTAAACTAATTAAGTGAGCAAAAAACACTTTTCAAAAATAAAATTTCAGATGTTTAATATTAAAGCATTTGTACTACAATTTCAGCATAGCTTTGAGAACATGTAATTGCAATTTAGAGAATCGTTCTCCATATAATGGAGTGGTGGAAGCAGCAATAAATGATGTAAAAAGCACATTAAAGGCTACATGAATTCACAAGTCATACTTTGTTTCAGTACGTCATCAGTGCTTGTGTTTAATGTCATATTTGAGTCTTCATTAGAGTGTTGCTCCTTTTGAATTCGTTTGACTAAATATTACAGAGGTTTAGGCTGGTGTTAGCCCAGAATATTTTTGACCCCCAAGTCATTGAAAACTGTGCTATTTATCATTACCCCCAACACAAGGGGGGAAAAATGCTGTATATTGGAATTATTTTGCACTTTAACAACCAAACTTTTCTAATGAAGACTCTATATCCATCCATCTACTATACATCCATTAATTTATTTGCTCATTTATCAATTTCCCGGATGCCCGCCTTTTCTTTCCATGGCAGTGTCCTAGGAGCTAGGGTTACAAGTAGCTTACAGTCTGGTTGGAGGAGTCATATTTGTAAATAGATAAGTGCCATTAATTGTTATAGCTTCTGCGTCAGAAGTACCTACAGGATTTGGTGGGGCCCGGGGCAGTAGCAGTGAATGGAGGAATGGACGAGCATGGGGAGGAAGGTCTGCAGAAGAGGAAATGCTGGAGCTTTGTTCTTTTGTCTCCTTTATTCACTCTGTTCCTGCTTCCTACAGCACCCTTCTCTCACTTCTCATTGGGCTACACCTTGCTCAAAACTTTAAGAGGTGGTGTATAGCCTGTAACCCCTGCACTTTGGGAGGCTGAGGCGGGCAGATCACTTGAGGTCAGGAGTTCGAGACCAGCCTGGCCAACGTGGTGAAACCCTGTCTCTACTAAAAATACAAAAATTAGCTGGGTGTGGTGGCGTGTGCCTGTAATTCCAGCTACTCAGGAGGCTGAGGCAGGAGAATCATTTGAACCCAGGAGGCGGAGATTGCAGTGAGCTGAGATCACACCATTGCACTCCAGCCTGGGTGACAGAGCGAGACTCTATCTCAAAAATAATAATAATAATAATAAATGGTGTACATATTTTCTTAACCAGTTATGTATGAATGCATCTTAATTATGTAAAATATTGAAATACAGAAGTATATAAATAGTAGAAGTCTTTCTTTACCCTGCTCCCATTATTCTTCTACTTCGAGGTAGTACTTTTAACACTTTGTATGTGTGCAGAACTTTTTCTGTACATCTACCTGTGTTCATATATATATGCCTTTGTGTATTTATGTTTGTATATTCATATTAATTATATACAAAACATAAAATAAATACTGTTTTCAGTTTTTTATTTCACTTAACAGTTTATCATAGGGATTGTTTCATTACAGTCCTTCTATATCAAAATCCAGGGGTTGGAAATATCATTTTTTTTTTTAGCCAATTCCCTATGAAAAAAATTTAGAATTTTCTCCCAAATTTGCACTATTATAAATACTGAAATGAACACCTACAGACATATTTATGTACATGTGTATGTCTGTAGACTATATACCTGAGTGGAATTATTAAATTAAAATTATGATAAATACTGTCACACTGTCTTCCAAAACCCATGTAGTGACATGTACTTCCACCAATTTGGTAGAAGAGTGCCTGTTTCTCTACACTTTTAGCCAGTGAGAATGTTGTCAATTGTTGAACATTTTGATGGTCAGATAGTGGAAAATTTGTTGTTTTAGTTTCTACTTCCCTTACTTCTGGCGAGATGAAACATCCTTCATATAGTCCTTTGAAACTATCTTTTTTTTTTTTTTTTTTTTTTTTTTTTTTAGAAACGGTCTTGCTCTGTCACCCAGGCTGGAGTGCAGTGGCATGATCTTGGCTCACTGCAACCTCCACCTCCTGGGTTCAAGTGATTCTCCTGCCTCAGTCTCCAAAGTAGCTGGGATTATAGGTGTGTGCCACCACACCTGGCTAATTTTTGTATTTTTAGTAGAGACAGGGTTTAACCATGTTGGCCAGCCTGGTCTCGAACTCCTGGCCCTGAGGTGATCTGCCTGCCTTGGGCTCCCAAAGGGATAGGATTACAGGCATAAGCCACCATGCCTAGCCTAAAACTAAACTTAAAATATGAATTGGTGGTTGGCAGAGGGAAAAGTATAAGCAAAGACCTAGATCTGTTAACTGCACAGTGCCAGAGTGTTATAGGGGGACTGAAATTGCTGAATATAGGGGATGAGAGGGTGATTTCAAGACTAATGGGGCTTAGAGAAATAGATAGGTGTCCCATAATAAAGGTCTTATTGTACCAGTTGCTTGGACTTTACTCTGTAGATAATGGAGAGCTATTCAAGGATTTTAAAACAAGGCTGCAAAAAGGCCAGATTAGCTTTTGAAAAACTTCATCTTGCAGCTGTGAGAGAGCACAGAGACTGGACAAGAGGAGAGCACATTTGCAAGAACGGCAGTTCACTGAAGGAGGGCAGAGGTACCGGGTGTGTGTTTAAGGGGGAGGCTATGAGAGAGGGGAGGGAGACAGAAGACACAGCACCGCTTGTAGATTGTCTGTGAGGAGTGGAGGGAGACAGAAGCCACAGCACCGCTTGTAGATTGTCTGTGAGGAGGGGAGGGTAGAAAGCCAAGCTGAGAGTCAGTTTTCCATCTAGACAGTATTGGAGTGGATGGTTCTCCAGGAATCTCTCACTCTAGCAAATAATGTTACACAGAGGTTGTATTTAAACTAATTATGTTTAATTTTAGTGAGGTTTCTACAGAGATGAATATTTAAAAGAAAATCAGAAAAAAGTGCACATTTGCTTAAGAGAAAGATACTGGTTAAAAAGAGCTAGAAATAAGGCCAGGAGTGGTGGCTCACCCCTGTAATCCCAGCATTTTGGGAGGCCAAAGAGGGTGGATCACGAGGTCAGGAGTTTGAAACCAGCCTGGCCAACATGGGGAAACCCCTCTCTACTAAAAAAATTAGCCAGGTGTGGTGGCACGTGCCTGTAATCCCAGCTACTCAGGAAGCTGAGGAGAATTGCTTGAACCCAGAAGGTGGAGGTTGTGGTGAGTGGAGATCATGCCTTTGCACTCCAGCCTGGGTGACAGAGCAAGACTCCATCTAAAAAAAAAAGAAAAAAAAAGCTAGAAATAAATGAATCTGCAAGGAAAAAATAATGGAAAAATGAGAAAAGAGAAAGATTTTTATTTATTTATTTATTTATTTTTTGAGATGGAGTCTTGCCCTGTCGCCCAGGCTGGAGTGTAATGGCATGATCTCAGCTCACTGCAACCTCTGCCTCCTGGGTTCAAGCGATTCTCTTGCCTCAGCCTCCTGAGTAGCTGGGATTGCAGGCATGCACCACCATGCCCGGCTAATTTTGTTTTATCCTTAGTAGAGACGGAGTTTCACCACGTTGGCCAGGCTGATCTCGAATTCCTGACCTCGTGATCTGCCCGCCTTGGCCTCCCAAAGTGCTGGGATTACAGGCATGAGCCACCGTGCCTGGCCTGAGAAAGATTTTTTAATGAGTGAAGAAAGAAAAAAGAGTAGAGGGGAATATAAAGAAAACTGAGAGTTTTTTCTATTTATGTATTTATATTTCCTTTTGCATACATTTACATTATGTTTTGGAAATAATACGTTGACAATACAGAATGTTAATTCATGGAAAACAGTAGATCCTGAACCATGTTTGATAAAGATCTCGAAGTGTCTACTGCTCACAAGAGTACTGTTCTTGAATAATAACACACCTATCTTGAGAACCTGAATTTAACCATGCAGCATGCTCACAACCTCCTAATGTTACTTAATCTAGAAAGAAATCATTATGTCTATTTTACAGAATAGAATCCTGAGGCTTGAAAATGGTTATTGTACATATTACACGTTAGATATTTGATTCTGTTAGTCATTTATTATTCATCCTTTCTTTGATTGCTGGGTAATTTTCATGGGCGTTCTGAAATCCCCTAACTTGGCCCTAACTGGACTAAGTGTGTCCTCCTTGGAGTTTTTTTCTTAGACACAGCAATTATTGCTGCTATTTAAGTCTGCCTATGCTAACCTTTAGACAAATCATGATTTATCTTGGTCCATGGTACTTTTTATGCATGTCTGTGAAAAAGAGTTTTGGTTAAAACATCCTATGAAAAAACATGCTTTACTATTAATATCTTCATAAAGCTGCCATGGAATAAAAAACTATTAACATGGAAAGCATAATAGCGATGTTGTATATTTGTGTTATTTTATTTTATTTTATAATTTTTATTGTTAAAAAGTTAGAAAATACAGAACAGCACAAAGAAAAATAATAATTGCCATGTGACTGTAGTCCCAGCTATTCAGTAAGAAGAGGCAGGAGGCTCACTTGAGCCAAGGAATTTCAGGCTGTAGTGTGCCATGGTAAAGCTTGTGATTAGCCCTGCACTCCAGCCTGGGCAACATAGTGAGACCCTGTCTCAAAAATCATCAATATCCATAATCATTATCATCCATATTCACACCATCTAAAACAAACCACTATTATTATATTGGCATATTTTTCACATTTTTAAAAGAAAAATTAGCTTATTGACCAACTTACAGGAATTCAAACAACAGAATTGCACAAAAATAAAAGTTTGAAAATCACCTCAAATCTACCACCCAGAAATGACCATGATTAGCTTTAGAATAATATACATTAGCTTTATACTGTGTATATATACACATTCTTCTAAGCATACATACAGATAGAAAGAATACCTTTATAAGCATGGGGTCATGCCATTTATATAAACATCTTAAAATTAAACTTACTTAATTTAATAGAAGAGAAATTGAAGGAATGGTTGAACTTCAAATAAATATTCCTCTATCACCACAAAATGTATTATTTCCTGAAGGATTCTAAATACTCCAAAATAGGAAAAGACTGCATTGTTGCCCTTTTTATAAAGCGACGTTTTGATTGTATGTATCATCAGTGACTCCTTACTTTGAAAGATGAAAGCATTAACATCCTCACACTTCTACTCATCTCTCCATCCCCTTCCTCCCCTAGCTCAAAACATTTACCTGTTATTTTTATCTTCATAAATCTATAATTTTTTGCAGGCACAGCTAACATATTGAAAAATCCTCTGTCTACAACCTCTGCATTCTCAATTATTTTTTATATGGATGTAGTTACTCCTGAAAAGTCCCTCTCCTCACTGTCAACTACTAACCTAAAACTGCCACCACAACCCAGTGTTGGCTGCTCAAGATTTTCTTCCCCCGCCCCTGTCTCTCTAATAAGGCCCATGAGAAAGGCAAATGGAAAAATACCTAGAGGATGAGCAACTCCATAATTTCACTTAGCTTGAAGGGGGAGGGAAAGAAGCTGTGAACACACAGGCATTAATAATTTTGACCCTGTTAACTTTTTATAACACTACAATTTTCTGGAATACTAGATATGGACAATAGAACTCAAATGATGCAACTGGCTTCAGAGAACTTACCGAAGAAGTTGGGGCAAGAGGTCCAGGAAGAATAGGGTCAAAAGCAGGGAGTGATGAGAAGGGCATCTGTCTCTAGTTCTGCAGTGCACTGCAGAGGGGCTGGGCCCAGGACTCCCACCACAGGGCCGTGCAGCCAGCCAGCTCATCTCCCTGCTTCCTGCACGTTTAAAGAGAAAGCTCAGTACTCACTGCTAAGCATCTGGCTTGACAGCAGGGAACATTCAATTAATGGTAGTTCAGAGGAATTGCTGTGTTTGCAGCTGTTTCTTCTTGATAAAATAATTGTTGTTTCAAATGGGAAATTATTATGTAGAATCAGAATCAAATGAAAAAGCAGTGTCGTAGCACAGTTTGATTTACTGGTATATAAATAGGTTTTGGGAAAAGAAGGTATAACATGAAAAAGTATGATCATTGGCTGGGTGTGGTGACTTATGCCTGTAATCCTAGCACTTTGGGAGGCTGAGGTGGGTGGATCACTTGAGGTCAGGCGTTCAAGATCAGCCTGGCCAACATGGTAAAATCCCGTCTCTACTAAAAATACAAAAATTAGCCAGGTGTGGTGGCAGGCGCCTGTGGCTCCAGCTACTTGGGAGGCTGAGGCAGGAGAATTGCTTGACCTGGGGAGGCGGAGGTTGCAGTGAGCTGGGATTGCACCACCACACTCCAGCCTGGGTGACACAGTGAGACTGTCTAAAAAAAAAAAAAAAAAAGGGAAAAGAAAGGAAAAGAAAAAGTATGATCATTATACATGCTGGATTAGCACTTTCCCAAAGATCCAAAGATAACAATGCCGGAGAGATGTGACATAGGACTGAAGCAGCATGGTCACACATCAAATCAATGACTTCACATATTTTCTAACCCCTTTTCATGGAAAGCACACACACTCTTGAGAATGGTATATGGCAATCTGCTTTGCCCAGACTAAAAGCTCATTCACTACTAGTAGGTACAGGCAAACTGTTAAAAACAGTTATGTGTATTATTTTTAAATATTTCAAAGGTCTTGTGCCAAATGTCAAGCTGTGATTTGCCTGTAGTAACTATTAGTTGAAGAAAGAAATGAACAAATTATTTTTGAATTAGTAGAAAGATTTTTTTTCCCTTTAACTCTGTAGTGCCCTCATTCTAGAAAGACATAATGCAACTTTTTTCTTAAAAGATCAGATAGTAAATATTTTTGGCTTGCAGGCTGTATGGTCTCTACTGAAACTACTCAGCTCTGGTGTTGTAGTGTGAAAGCAGACATAGACAATATGTGTACCAATGGGGATAGCTGTGTTCCAATAAAGCTGTATTTATAAAACAAGAGGCTGGGCTGGGCAGTCGGTTGCTGACTCTGGTTGGCTACACTACCTGTTAGACATCTGGAGATCAGAGATTGTTGCTATGGCCTGTGAAAGCAATTCCTAGTCCTTAACAGGTTGTAAACTGGTTCTCATACCTAATAATGTGTTCCCCTGGTAATAAAAACTTAAATTGACATCCCCGTTTTCTAGAAGACATAAATACTTACAAATTTTCTTTGTTGAACAGAACAAGAGCATTGGCCTTCTATCTTCCCCTTGTGCATACAAGAGCATTGGCCTTCTGTCTTCCCCTTGCGCATGAAGGTAAAAGACAATGATTGTGTTACAGGTTTAGTTGTCTAGAAGCAAAGAGCAAGGCAGAGCTTTGGAAGCTAGATGTTTTATTAGGAATCAACACTTACGAAAAGTAAGGGAAGGGGCCAGGTGCAGTGGCTCACACCTGTAATCTTAGGACTTTGGGAAGCCAAGGCAGGCTGATTGCCTGAGTCCAGGAGTTCGAGACCAGCCTGGACAACATGATGAAATCCTATTTCTACAAAAAAAAAAAAAAAAAAAAAATTAGCCAGGTGTAGTAGTGGGCACCTGTAGTCCCAGCTATTTGACAGCCTGAGGTAGGAGGATCACTTGAGCCTTGGAGGCAGAGGTTGCAGTGAACTGAGATTGTGCCACTGCACTTCATCTTGGGTGACAGAGCAAGACAGTGTCAAAAAAAAAAAAAAAAAAAAAAGAACAGAAAGAAAGAACGAAAGAAGACAGAAAGAGAGAGAGAAAGAAAGAAACAGAAATAAAGAAAAAGAGAAAGAAGGAAAGAAGGAAAGAAAGAAAGTAAGAAAGAGAAAGAGAGAAAGAGAGAGAAAGGGAAGGGAAGGGAAGGGAAGGACGTGGGACTGGATGGAGGGAGAAGTAGAGCTTCTATGCAGAGTTGAAAAGCTTCATCTGATCTGGCACAGAATGCTGACAGAATAGTATCAAGTGGCCAAGACTTCATTACACCCTCACATAGTCATCAGATGCACACAGCCGTAGGAAGAGGAAAGTTTTGGGCAAAGCAGCTCTCTGGAAAAAGCTCATCACTAAAGACATCTGCTGACTGCCTGCCCATTGCTGGGCATCAAGTCCTTCCTGAAGACGCATCTGCTCAGGGAATCTTCATATCTACCACAGAGAGCTAAATGTCTTAAGAAAACAAAAAGTCTGAAAGTGTGTCTTACGTAAGTTAATATCAGTGATGGAGTAACTTGGAGAAAAACAGCCATAGAGCCATTGAGCAAGTTAATTTCATACTTTTCATTCTGTTTTCCCTTTTTGTATATAGAAATATTCCTTTTTTTTGAGATGGAGTCTCACTCTTTTCACCAGGCTGGAGTGCAGTGGCACGATCTTGGCTCACTACAAGCTCCGCCTCCCGGGTTCAAGTGATTCTCCTGCCTCAGTCTCCGAGCAGCTGGGACTACAGGCATGCACCATCATGCCTAGGTAATTTTTGTATTTTTAGTAGAGACAGAGTTTCACCATGTTGGCCAGGATGGTTTCAATATCTTGACCTCGTGATCCACCCACCTCAGCCTCCCAAAGTGCTGGGATTACAGGCATGAGCCACCACGCCTGGCCCTCATTTTTAAAGAATGGTTTTGCTGGACATAGAATTCTTAGTCAACAGTCTTTTTTTTTTTGAGATGGAGTCTTGCACTATCATGCAGGTTGGAGTGCAGTGGTGCTGCAGTGCAGTGGTGCTGGAGTGCAGTGGCGCAATCTTGGCTCACTGCAACCACTGCCTCCCAGGTTCAAGTGATTCTTGTGCCTCAGCCTCTCGGGTAGCTGGATTATAAATAATGAAAACCCATGGTGCCCACCACCATGCCCAGCTAATTAGAGATGGGGTTTCACCATGTTGGCCAGGCTGGCCTCAAACTCCTGACCTCTAGTGATCCAACCCCTTTGGCCTCCCAAAGTGCTAAAGTGCTGGGATTACAGGCGTGAGCCACTGGAATTCTTGTTTGACAGTCTGTCTTTCAGCATCTTGAATCTGTCATCCCACTGCCTTCTGGCCTCCATAGTTTCTGATGAGAAGTAAACTGTACATTATATTGAGTATTCCTTGTACTTGATGAGTCACTATTTCCCTTGCTGCTTTCTAGATTCTCTCTTTGTCTTTTGTCAATTTGCCTAGGATGTGTCTAGGTTTAGATCTCTTTGAGCTTATTCTACTTGGATTTTATTGCACTTCTTGGGTGTGTAGATTAATATTTTTCAACAAATTTGGTTAGGTTTTCGTTATTTTTTCTGTTTCTTTTTTTCTATCTTTTAGAGACTCTCATTAAGTATAAGTTGGTATGTTTGATGGTGTCCATAGGTATCTTAGGATCTGTTCATTTTAATTCCTTTTCTCTCTCTCTTTTTCATTCCTTAGACTGGGTAATCTCAATTGATTCATTCCTTCAATTTGCTGATTAATTCTTCATTCCTCTACCAATTCAAATCTGTGTTGAGCCCACTGAGCATAAGTAATACATGTTATTTTGTTTAAAAATCATGTATGTGCCATGTAAACAGTGAATAATTATCTTTTCCACATTGACACGAAGGTTTCCAAAAAAATTATATTGTAAGCCAAAAACAAAATATTGTAGAAGGTATAATTTATATCAGCTACATTTTCAGATCTCAAAATACACTAAATCTACCACTTTAAAATAAAAAAACCACTCAAATAACTATTGGGTCAAAAAAAAAGAAGATTAAACTGGAAATTACAGATCATCTGAACATTAATGATAATAAAACACATGAAACTGTTCCTATAGTTAGAGGCCAATTTATAGATGCAAATGCTTTTATTATTTAAAAAATTAAAATCTAAGCATCATCTTAAGAATGTGAAAAAAATTGCAAAATTAAAAAAATTAGGCTAGACAGGGTGGTTTGTGCCTGTAATCCCAGCACTTTGAGCCCAGGAGTTCATGCCCAGCCTGGGCAGTATGGCAAAACCCCATCTCTATAAAAAATGCAGAAAATTAGCCAGGCATGGTGGCACACACCCATAGTCCCAACTATCTGGCAGGCTGAGGTGGTAGAATCACCTCAATCTTGAAAGTTGAGGCTGCAGTGAGCTGTGACCATACCACTGCACTCCAGCCTGGGCGAAAGAGTGAGACCCTGTCTCAAAAAGGAAAAATTATAAGTAATAAAAGTTGTAGACCTAAATGAATTAGAAAAGAAAAAACTAATCTATACACACCCAAAAGTGCTTTTTAAAAAACTGTATTTTATGATGTTGGTCTTGACAATGTTTCTTTATAATGACTAAAAAAATAGACATATTATGGTCCGAGAAGCTCTTTCATAGACAAACTGGACCACATTGAGGGCCTTACATAGTCTACACTACTATAATTGCTCTCCAAATATAACAGTGCTTAATTTTCAAGTTTCCACTTAATAATATGTCTCCTTCATTTACACATATGTTGTTTGACTAATCCATACAATGTCAATGTGGCTGAAAATACAGCCACATTGGTGAAAGTGTGTTATGAGCATTTTTAAGCAGAATAAATTAAATAGAATATTGTTAGGAAAGAAGTATGTACTATTTGAAATAGAAAACATAAACATGTTCCTTACTATAACTAGGGTTTCTGGACTTTGGATTTTCTGTAGCACTAACTGACCTTCTGGACAACTAAGCCACTAGAGAATTCAGCCAACCGAGGCTCAGCAGGGACATAATCACACATCAGTGTAATTGGTGCCTCAGGGAAACTGTTGAAACTTGAAAACCGTGTGGGAAGGCGGTAAGCAGCTTTTACATCCATAGAAGTTGAAATTTGTGCTTGAATCTGGAATCACCCTCCTCTTTTTCCTGAGTCTGGGTACTCTGGTGAACTTTTAAAATCATATTGTTTTAAACAAGTGCCTTGCCATTTTTCTTATGGACACATCAAATGGAAAGCAGATGTTTCTGATTGAGTTATTAAATTTTGTTTAACAAATAAATTGCATTATGTCTTTCTAGAATGAGGGCACTACAGGTTAAAGGGAAAAAAATCATTCTACTAATTCAAAAATAATTGTTTCTGAGAGATGAGTGCCTTTTTATTCAGTTATTTCCTCATAGGAAATCATGAGACTAGGACCATGCCAGAGGGAACACGTAGGTCGAATTTCCTCCTCACTGCATACTGAAAGAAAGACTGAAATGAAACTGCCCGGGACCGTGGCTGCTTACCACAGGCTGGATGATTAATGTCTCACGTATGATGCCATTTATAACTGAATGAGCCCAAGTTTGGGAAATGTACTGTCAACTACTGGGTTTACTTTGTATAGGTTATGGAGAACAAAGGATCCCTGGGAATGAAGGTGGTGAAATCTCAAAGAAAATGGTAGACCCATTGTCATTTTTTTGGAGGAAGAAATAAAGAAGGTCTTGAACTAGGAGGAGAGAGGACTTCATCCTCTCTCTTGGTTGGTGGTAGTGGGGCCTGACCGGGTAAGAAGGACATGATAAAGATTCATGACTGTGAAAGATAAGATGGCATTGGTCACTTGTGACATACTAAAGGCAAAAAAGAGAAATGGCTGCAGGGGATCTCAGTGCAAGGCAATGGCTGATCGACTCTAGGACAAATATCTAAATTTCCATTTTATATTTTTTCTTTTGTATGCTTTAATTCCCCTTTAATATTTTCAAGTAAAATTTTAAGTCCTGCTGTCGATTGTTATCTAAGTTGTGTAGCTCTAAGGAATGGGCCTGTATTCATAGCTAAAACAGAATCACATAGGAGTGTGAGTTTTCCCCATTCTTCCCTCTCCCCTGAAGTCAACTTGATAGTAGTTGTCAGAAAATTGAGTGGGCATCATGGCTGAGTGGAGAATATTTGTCATATGCCAGGCAATAGCTAAAGTGCAGGTGGATGTTATTGCCGATGTGAAACAGCTTCTCCATAATATTCCAAGGGGAGGAAATTGGTTAAGGGGTGGGCAGATATTCTAATATTATAGGAGGGATTGACTATCTGTCCAGTAGATATTTTAGTTAGAGTAAGTCAGTCACGTAGAGTCACTCATGCCAGCTAGAATAACTTGGCAATTAAATAGTAGTAGCTTGCAGTACTTTAGACTTATTAATGCCATAGAAAATTCATTTGAAGGAATAAATTACCCATGGTTGATAACTGTAATAAAATTACGAGATTATTACCTTTTTGAAAATGTCTAATATTGAGAAAGAGTATGACAAGAACATAACATTGACTTTTGCTACACCAAAAGAAAACTACATTTAAAATGAATGCAGCCTGCTGCCCATATGATTTTTTCCTATGATGTCTTTGACAAGATTGGAGGGACTTGCTGGCCATCAAGACACGTAGACTAATGTTCAAATGTCAAAAGCAGATGTTGTTTGGAGTCTCCGTTTATGGATCAAAGGTACACATTCCTCCTGTTTCCTAGGAAAATTCTAGAACACTCAAGATTGTTAATAATCCAGTGCTTTCTGTGATTTTTTTTGGCATGTCAGGATTCCTATTATGTTGCTTAATACTCCTAAACACGTGCTGAGCGGATTATTTGCTTACTACAATAGCACCGTGGGAAACAATTTGATTTACAAAGTGCTGTAGCTCTTCAAAGGCATGTTTTAGAAACCTAATTAGAGATGGGTAGCAAAGAGGGGAGTGCGCATACTATATATATTATATATATACATATATAAAACATATATAATATGTAAAATATAACATTATATATAAATTATATAATATTAAAATATAATATTATCCATATCGTTCAGCATCAGCTTTGTCACAAAAATGTTGCAGTCCAACTACTCTTTGTATATATACAATATCTGCACGTTTTGACAATTGCAGAGTGGTAGAGTATTTCTGCTTGTTTGCACACAATTATGAATTTTACACGAGTCACAACAAATTATATGTAAATTGATGCTGTATGGCTATTTTAATGAGCTAGAAGAGGGTTGGAAAACTATGGCCTGAGGACCAAATTTGGCCACATTCAAATTATCTCTGTGCCTGGAGTTAGTCAAACTACAAAGTTTGAGGGCATAGTCCCCAAGAGTGCTCCTACCTCCAACACTAACCAAAAGTTCGGGAGGTTCCAAAACCACCTTCACGTTTGATAATTTGCTAGAAGGATTCATAGAAGTCACTGAAAGCTATTATACTTACGGTTACAGTTTATCACAGGGAAATAACGCAAATGAAAATTAGCCAAAGGAAGAGACAAAAAGGACACAGTCTGAAAAGGTTCCAAGTATGAAAGCTTTTATTGTCCTCTACCACTGACCAGCTGGCATTGATCCGTAACAATATGCATGGAGTATTACCAACCAAGAAATCAGCTGAGCTTTGGTGTCCACAGTTTTTAATTGGAGTTTCATTCTGTAGGCCTGATTGATTGATTGATTGATTGATTGCCTGAACTCAGTCTCCAGGTCTACTGATGCCTTGTGACACAAAACCCCCACTCAAAGTCGCTTGGTTTGTCTTTCTGGCTTGGCCAGCTCCCACCTTAAACAAAGACAATCCTATTAGTTATGACATAGATGACCTTCCAGAAGCATTTTGTATCCATTGATTAAAAATAAATTGGCCGGGCGCGGTGGCTCACGCTTGTAATCCCAGCACTTTGGGAGGCCGAGGTGGGCGGATCACGAGGTCAGGAGATCGAGACTACGGTGAAACCCCGTCTCTACTAAAAATACAAAAAATTAGCCGGGCGTGGTGGCGGGCGCCTGTAGTCCCAGCTACTCGGAGAGGCTGAGGCAGGAGAATGGCGTGAACCCGGGAGGCGGAGCTTGCAGTGAGCCGAGATTGTGCCACTGCACTCCAGCCTGGGCGACAGAGCAAGACTCCGTCTCAAAAAAAAAAAAAAATTAATTAATCACAGATTTAATATAATTAATGCCACTACCAATGTTTAGCCCTATGACATTCAAGAGCAAATACTACTGGTAAGAACAATTATGATATTTACAGACTGTCCTTGGTAGGGTTGGATTTAAACCTCTAATTGTGTTTGTTTTGTTTTATTTTGGGAAAAGAGCCAGTAGTAATGGGTTTAGCATACCATCAACCAACTTTTGCTGAGGGCTTCCTTTCAGCAAGGCAATTGCCAGGCACACAGTTCTCCAATCTTTCTTTTATCTGTTTCAGACCACAAGGGAGAAAAAAGGTGATTTACAAGCCAAGGCACAGAATTATTTCAGTCAAAACAGTTTATTCTAGATCCATAAAGCCAAGTTTTTCAACTCTAAGCCCCATGAAAATTGTTTTCTTTACATACCAATTAAGTCAAAACTAAGCCATATTCTTTCTCCTAAACTTATTTTTTAGCTGTAAAAGTAATGAATGGTTAGCAAATAGTGGAAATTGAAGCAAAAACAAAAAAACAAAAACAAAAAAAAACCAATAACCCAGTCCGTTGTCTCATTTATCTTTTAATTTTAGCTTTTTAAAATGAAACCATATCTCTACTCTTTACACTATTTATTGCACCTTTTTCTATTCATTATCATATTTGTTTTTTCATGTTATTACAGATTCTTTTTAAATATCATTTAAATAGTTATGTGATAGTCCACATATGAATTTTGCATTATTGATTTAACCATTTGACTTTAGTTTTCTGTTTTTCTGAAATAATGCTTTTTGTTTTTTGCTGGGGTAATACATCAGAATGTCATTCCAAAATCTTTTTCTCAAATTGATGCAAGCTGATAAGGTAATCCAGAACCTATCGTCTAACAGATGTCAGTTGCTTGTATGACAAAACATATGCATTTACATATAAATGAAATTTAATTATCAAGTCAAATAAGCTTTTTTATTTATAGTTTTCTTTATCTTGACAAATACTAAGAAATATTTAATACTACACCTCTGTGATGGTTAATTTTAGATGTCAGCTTGACTGGATTGAGGGATGCCTGGACGCCCGGTGAAGCATTGTTTCTGGGTATGTCTATAGGGATTATTTTTGTAAGAGATTGGCATGTGAATTGGTGAACTGAGTGGGGAAGATTCACCCTTAATATGAGCTAGAGGCCCAGTTGCAACAAAAAGGTGAAAGGCAAATCCTCTCATTCTCTCTCTTTCTCTCTTGCGGTGTGGCAATACCCTTCTCCTGCCCTTGGACATCAGAACTCTAGGTTCCTCAGCCTTTAGATGCCGGGACTTGCACCAGTGGCTTCCCAGGGCTTTTGGGCCTCTGGCCTTGGACTGAGAGTTATTCCTTCAGGTTCCTCAGTTCCCAGGTCTTCTGATTTGGACTGAGCCATGCTACTGATTTCTCTGGTTCTCCAGCTTGCAGATGGACTATTGTGAGATGTCTAAGCCACCATAACTGTGTGAGCCAATTCTTGGAATAAACCGTCTCATCTATCTATCATCTATCTATCTATCTATCTATCTATCTATCTATCTATCTATCTATGTATATTCCTTTTGGTTCTGTCTCTCTGGAGAACCTTAACTAATGGAACCAACTTTCCAGAAATATTGCACTTGTGAAAGAAACAAAAAATCTGTGTTGTCTAGGGTCAGTGAAACTTGTCTTAGTATGATGTGGCTTGTGGTGGGCAGTCACATGGTTAGAGAATTAGAGGGTGCCCTCTATGAGTCTGCTACCCAGAAAGTATGAAGTATGTTGTTTTCCTTCTTTTTCATGTTTTAAAAAATTGATACACACTTCGGGAGGCCGAGGGGCAGGCGGATTGCCTGAGCCAGGAGTGCGAGACCAGCCTGGACAACATGGTGAAATCCTGTCTGTACTGAAAATACGAAAAATTACTCAGGCGTGGTGGTGCACACCTGTAATCCCAGCTACTCAGGAGGCTAAGGCACAAGAATCACTTGAACCCGGGAGGCGGAGGTTGCAGTGAGCCAAGATCATGCCACTGCACTCCAGCCTGGGCAACACAGTGAGACTCTGTCTCTAAATAAAAAAAAAAAAATTGATACATAATAATTGTACGTAGTTATGGGGTACATGTGATATTTTGATACATGCATACAATGTATAATGATCAAATCAGGGTAACTAGGGTACCCATCTACCCATCACCTTAAACATGCATCATTTCTTTGTGCTGGGAACAGCACAAAGTTATTTTGAAATATGCAATAAATTATTATTAACGATAGTCACCCTTCTGTGCTATTTTATTTTTATTTTTATTTTTGAGACGGAGTTTCACTCTTGTCACCCAGGCTGGAGTGCAGTGGCATAATCTCGGCTCATGGCAACCTCCACCTCCGAGGTTCAAGCAATTCTCCTGCCTCAGCATCCCAAGTAGTGGGATTACAGGCATCTGCCACTACACTTGGCTAATTTTTGTATTTTTAGTAGAGACGGGGTTTCACCATGTTGGCCAGACTGGTCTCGAACTCCTGACCTCAGGTAATCCACCTGCCTCAGCCTCCCAAAGTGCTGGGATTACAGGCATAAGCCACCGCACTGTGCTATTTTAATCTCAGCTTTGCTTCCTAGCTGGTGGCCTGTACCCCTCCGCCTTCTCCTCTTGATACTACTTTTCTCTGTAGAATCCTTCTTGACCACCCTCTTCTTCCACCTAGAAGTGCTTAATGTTGCTCTTATTGCTGCTCAGCCTAACCCCTTCTCTCCAATCTCCCAACAGTGAGAGTTATTTATTCTGAAGTGAGGTATTTCTTCGCCCACATGGGGCAGAGTTATTTCTTCTCAGTTTTTCACGGGCTTCTAGTGATGATAGCTCTTTATTTTGCTTCCTCTCTATTAGGGCTTTTCTCTCCCTAGGAATTTGGCTTGAGTTTCTGAGGGCTGGACAGGAAGGCAATCTGAGTGATGCATTATCACTCTGCATTCAGAACTGTCCTCCCTCTCAGATCTCAGCCTCTGTCCACAGAGCAAGTCTGGCTCTCCATCCTCTCCTCTGGGGCTGAATTCTTTCTCTATTAGGCACACGGCCTGTGAGGCGGTGAGGGTGAGTTTCTGTTCCCCAGTGGCCTCAGGGCTACAGCCTTCCTAGAGGCTGGCTGACAACATCCCTCACTGTCCCTCCTGAGATGGTGGTCGTTGGCCGTGTAAAAGTCGCACTCTGGTGAGGCTGTCTACAGGCTACCTTGACATGTTTAGACTTGTCTCAGTTCTCAACTTCTCAGCTTGAGCTAATGTTCTGGGACTCTCACTCCATTTATCTGGAAATTACTGAACTTGATTATTTTTGTGTTAATATTAATTTTTAAACTTTCACATCATTAAATCTCCATTGAGTGATTTAATGTGATTAATTTCTTCAGAACCTTGCCAGACAAAATAAATGTTTTCTGCTCTTATTTTATAATCTCTGATCTTCTGGTGTCCTTTATGGTGAAAAGGCAGTCACAAAGTAGGCAAAGGGAAAATAATTCTTTTGTAGTTGTATCTTTGTATACACCAGTTTTATTTTTCTTAAGAAATATCTTAAGGAACTTTTATGTATTATGATAAAATATAGGATTATGGCAAAAATTTAGAACATATGATAAAAACTGTGTTAACAGAGCAAGTCATAGAAAGAGTTCAGAAAAAATGCTGTTAAGTGAGTGCAAATCTGATGTGAAAAAAATTTTAGTTTTATTTATTTTTTAATTATTTTTAATTTTTATTTTTAGATGGAATCTCGCTCTGTCGCCCAGGCTGGAGTGCAGTGGTGCAATCTTGGCTCACTGCAACCTCCGCCTCTGGAGTTCAAGTGATTCTTGTACCTCAGCCTCCTGAGTAGCTGGGATTACAGGCATGTGCCACCACGCCCAACTAATTTTTATATTTTTAGTAGAGACAGGGTTTCAGCATGTTGGCCAGGCTGGTCTCGAATTCCTGACCTCAAGTGATCCACCCACCTCGGCCTCCCAAACTGTTGGGATTACAGGAGTGAGCCACCATACCCCACCAGATTTATTTAGTTTTAATTCCATCCTTTCATCCATCCACTCCTGCAGTCATTCAGCTTCTACCTTCTATCAGATGCTGTGCTAGGTGTCAAGGATATGAAAATGATTCAGGTGTGGTGTGTGCCCCAGAGGTATGTATCATCTAAAGGGGGACAGAGATGTGTCAAGAGGTGTTGTAGAAACACTGTCTGTGCCCCACATCACATTCCTTTGGTAACCTCTGACTTGGGCCACAGCTGCAGTAGATGGTAATGGTGCACAGTGATGGCTTCTCCTTGCTAGGGCACTTTGAGTTACTCAGCTTTTCTGCTTCAGGGCTTTCCCTGAAGCTACTTGACTGCCGTGTGTGTGTGTGTGTGTGTGTGTGTGTGTGTGTGTGTGTGCGTAATTTACATCGCAGGGTGGGGGGAATCTGAACCAATGGGGACAAGAGTTGGTGGATAAATGTCCCTGGTTCCTCATGTTTCAAAGGCCAATTCTGAGAAACACTCTACATGGTTCCTCAGCAGATCCCCCGGGACTGAGCCTCCCTCATCCCGCAGCTGTAACCCACTTAACAATTCTGCTTTTATTGTCTTTCCCTGTTACCTGTCTCATTCTCCACACTCTCTCACACTGGCTTCCTGGGAACATCATCCAAATTAATGATTTGTACCCAAACTCTTGTCACTTGCACCCAAGGTCCTGCTTTCGGGCAGAACCCGCTTACAGGATTACTACTACAAGAAATTTTTCTTTTTTTTTTTTTTGAGACGGAGTCTCACTGTCGACGAGGCTGGAGTGCAGTGGCGCGATCTCGGCTCACTGCCTCCCAGGTTCACACCATTCTCCTACCTCAGCCTCCCGAGTAGCTGGGACTACAGGCACCTGCCACCACACCTGGCTAATTTTTTCTATTTTTTAGTACAGACGGAGTTTCAACATGTTAGCCAAGATGGTCTCGATCTCCTGACCTCGTGATCTGCCTGCCTTGGCCTCCCAAAGTGCTGGGATTACAGGCGTGAGCCACTGCGCCCGGCCTTTTTTTTTTTTTGAGAGAGGCTCTCATCGCCCAGGCTGGAGTACAGTGGAGCAAACACAGCTCACTGCAACCTCCACCTCCAGGATGCAAGCAATCCTCCCACCTCAGCCTCACAAGTACCTGGGAATACAGGCACAAGCCATCACGCCCAGCTAATTTTTGTATTTTTTTTTTTTTATAGCCATGGGGTTTCACCATGTTGTCCAGGCTGGAAAATAATCTCTATAGATGATAAAGATATAAGCAGAGTTCTCTGATAATTAATTTTTGGGGTAAGAGTTGCCAGGAAAGACCATAGGCCAGTTGCAGGAACCAAAGAAAGGGAGAAATTTGAAACTGATCATTGAAAAATAAGATCCTCCAATTTATTTACCTATAGCTCAAGATGAGATATATATAGCCGTGGGATAATATAGAGGAGGCTAATTTGCATATCTCCTGTTATTCGGGTTAGTTATATCTGCCTGAGACCTTCTGGGCCTTCTAGAAGAGTCAGTGACAAGTTGGAGTTAATGCCCAGTCCTAAGACTAAGCAGTTTTTAAAACAAAAAATAGGAACAGGTCTATGCTTTCACTTCTGAAAGCATTTCTTGATCAGGGAGGATGCTTTTAAGTGGGAGAATGTCAAGGTGCCCAGGCTTGGCTTAGTGATAATGGTTGTGATGAGGGATGAAAGGACAGTTTGCTTGTGACACAGCATGGTGGCTTTTTCCTGTCTTCTAACCAAGCTTCCAAGGGAACTTGTGTCAAATTACGTGAGAGAAGGACTGAAAATTTAAAGGGAACATCAAAAGGAAAAGTTATGATTCATCAAAGCATTGTAAAAAACTAAAATAATAAAGACCTCCCTGTGGAAGACCAATTTTCTAGCAGAGCCCAATGCCTTGGCTAAGACCCCTGGAGAATATGAGGTGTGAGCAGATCCACACTGGTGTTAATGGAGGCAACAATGTCTGCTCTCAGGTCCAGATCCTAAAACCATGCCGAGTGGCAGGCGGAACCATCAAGGTTCCTGAGGCCACAAATGGAGGGAAACCAACTGTGAAACCCCAGGGACGGGTCAGATGAAGGGAGGTGATGCAGTGGAGGTGGGCGAGAGAACTGGAGATTATGAATGTAATTATCCACATCTCTGTCACTATTTCTCCCCAGTCATCTTGTAGTTGCACATTAGGGAAACATGAGTTACAGTGGTGTGCTTAAAAAGCAAACAAAATTGTGTCACTTCTCCAAAAACAACAAAAACATGGAATTCACTACTTGCGCAGAATAATAAAAGCCTACTATAGAATATAAAGACAAACAATATAAAACCCCAAATATGAGGCCTCTATTTTGCATAATAATTCTTAAAATAACCCTCATATTTACTTCACTTTTCCGAATTCCCATTGTTCATATTTGTAAAATGAAGATAAAGATACTTAAGCTCCCAAAATTATGTTGTTATACAAGAAAATATGTTTTACCTCCAGCATTTCGGTGCCTGACATATGCCAGGTGTTCAAGAAATTTCAGCTCTTTCTACTCTCTCCTCACATAAGGCAGGGAAGAGAATAACATTGTAAATAAACCTGATTTCTTTTTTTGAAAACTCTCAGTTTTAAAGTAGAAAGGGAAAAGCAGGAAGTAACATTTCTTTCCTTAAAGGCTTCATAATCAGATTTGGGGGTGTTTCTTTGGGGAGATCAGAAAGTGGGTTTAGATTACCATGATTATTTTCTCTCTTACAGGAGTTCCTTGAAGATTTATGGCTAATAGGACATTTAAGAATTGTGAACTGTCTTCACTTTGATGAGGACTTTTGTGAAGTTGCATAGGCTTTAGGTAATAGCAAGTATGATTGTAAAATTTAAGGTTCATGAACAAAATAAAGTTCAGTTTTCTTAAAATGTACCCAGATAAAAATAAAAGTAGTCCTCTTTCTTAGTCTTCACATACATATAAAATTGAGTATTCAAAGTAGTCACAGGACTGTAATACTTATTTAGACTCACAGTGTGTTAAATACGATCACTGGTAAATGCCTCGTTAATATTTAGGTGTATATGTATACAATCATATGTACACACATATATGTAATAATGTCTAGTAAAATGAGAATAATTTCACCATAAAATTGTTATGCAGATCATTCTAGGAAATAAAAAGAGCTTTACAGTTAGGGCTATTTTGTGAATATTTGTGTTCCTTCCAAACACATATGCTGAAACTCAATTTCCAATGCAACAGTTTTAAAAGACGTCGATTTGGCCGGGTGCAGTGGCTCATGCCTGTAATCCCAGCACTTTGGGAGGCCGAGGTGGGCGGATTGCCTGAGTTTGGGAGTTCTCGACTAGCCTGGGCAACACGGTGAAACCCTGTCTCTACTAAAATACAAAAAATTAGCCGGGCGTGGCAGCGTGCTCCTGTAGTTCCAGCTACTTGGGAGGCTGAGGCAGGAGAATAGCTTGAACCCGGGAAGCGGAGGTTGCAGTAAGCTGAGATCGTGCCGCTGCACTCCAGCCAGGGTGACAGAGCGAGACTCCGTCTCAATCAATCAATCAATCAATCAATAAAAGAGATGAGGACTTTAAGAGGTGATGAGGTCATGAGGGCAGAGATCTCATGAATGGAATTAGTGGCCT